>NC_138548.1:315377628-315545128 GCF_964273705.1 Natrix helvetica
CTCCCAATCAGCTGGGACTCGGGAGGCAGAGAATAGATGGGGACGGGGGCAGTCAGAGGTGGCATTTACCGGCTGTCCGAACTACTCAAAATATCCGCTACCGGTTCTCCAGAACTGGTCAGAACCTGCTGAATATCACCTCTGAATTTAACATTCAGGATTCTTTTTTATTTCTTTGCTGTATCATTATAAGATGATGAATCATCTTTTTTTAATGACCCCATAATCTCTTGCGGGGTGGAGTCTGGGCAACTGAATACAACTGGGTATTTACTTGCCAGAGGCCTTTCCAGTCTGCTGAGTTTTGTTCAGTAGATATATTCTCATTTTGCTCAGAGAAAGAAATATCTGCCGCTACCTAGGATCAAACTCACAGCCTCCTGATTGCGGGCAAGAGCTCCACCTCTAGGCCACCACACCAGTCATCATTATAAGTTGATCAATATCACCACGGAATTGGGTACACTTGTGTATATATAATAAAATAATTTCGCTGTTCAGTTATGTAAATATGTATTGGCCACATCATAATACAAATAAGGCATCTATGACTCATTTCATTTTGTAATAATTAGAATTTTGACCCCCAGTTTATTGTTCAAATGCGATTAATTAATTAAATGTATTTGCTTCCTAGTATCCTAAGGAGAAGATGCATTCTGAAGAGAAAGTCACATCCGCAGGCTTGACCGAAATACAGAAAGGAGTGAAAAAGGTCTTTGAGCTTTACTTTTTTCCAATATGCGATTTAGAGGATTTTGCTCTTAGAACATAGCCCAGTTCAAGCCTGAACAAAAATGATGGCTCCTGAGAATCCAGACCTGATGATGGAGTGCTGCATCGTTTTCTAGCATTAGCAGCTCTTTTGTGTCTCAAAATAGATACCAACAATTAAGGTTGTGCTGCTCAGCACACTAATGTCATGTAACCCAAATCTAGCAGCAAAAATGCAAATTTCTAATATAATGATGGAATGGCTTTTTCTCTTCTTTTCCCTAAAGCCACTCTGGTTCTGTCATTATGTCATGATTTACATCTTTTGGGGCCAATTTTCTCAAAGGAAAGCTGTGCTTATAGTATTTTAAAGGGTTTGACCTGCAAATGCTGCCATCTGTTGGTGACAAGTGTGTATTTTCTAACTATAACAAGGGTTTTGTTGCTTGGCTTATTAGAATTATTCTAGAAGTTTACCTTGTCATAATGTTTCTCACTTGTACTTTTAATATCATTTATTTCTTTTTCTTTTTGTAATTTATATAGCCACTATTTCCACAGCTTATTTGTACATTCCATTTTTTAAATATTATTTTATTTCAATTTGTCTCATTAAAATAAAGAGCTGCTGATGTAAACGTTTAATTTGTTGTGCAATAGTTTGCTTTTATGGGAATTTCTTTTAACTTCTTTTTATAATGTTTCTTCTTATAACAATGTTTCATTCAGTCTTCATCTAAAGAAACTAATTTTCCTTTTGTGCTCTTTTTTGATGTGGCTATGTTAATTGTTATTTTTATAGTCTTCTATAAACAGTAGCGCTATCTGGGTTGATGTCAAAATCCTGAAGCTTACCAAGCTTGAATGAATAAGAAAAAATTATGTAATTTTCCTTATCAAAATTTGATAAGGCTATGTTGTATTTAAAAAAAAATAAGTATTGTGTTCCTGTATGGAGCACTGTCTCCTGTGTCTTGGTCATAGATGTACTTGTTTATAAGGGCAGATGTTTGCAAAATATAATTATTCTATTATTTCTATAACTATTTTATATGAAATGTTTAGAAACAACAGCGCAAGAAGCATAAGCCAAGGAAGCTAGGCAAAAGAGGGAAAGTTGGTTTCATGAAGAAGTGGTCACCGAACCATAGAAAACCTTTTTCTGCAACAATGGTAATTATTCTTCTATAAATAGAAACAGTATCTGGATTTTTATAAGGGAAATGCTTTTTGGCATTATTGTTCTTTTTGCTCTTCTAACTGACCAATAACTGATCGCCCTTGTTTACTATGCTCCGATCTCTCCTTATTTCCTTTTTCCATCTCCTTCATTGTTTGCCTACCATAAATTCTCTACAAGGTCTTTAAAAAGCTAACCAAGTGAATAAGTGCATGTTGAAATGTGTGCATTGCATTTGGAGGCCACAAAGAGTATTTCAGTAGTATATGGAATTTTGTTCACAGAAAGAAACATGCTAAACAAATGAACTTTAAGGTATTTCTAAATGGCACTTAGCCAAACTGTGGATCAGACGTATTCCATGCTACTTATTTATTTATAATTCACATTTTTAAATCTGCTTACAAAATTTTGACAGCTCTGATCTTCCCATTCTCAATTTAGATTTCTAGGATAGGGTCTGTTATTATGTTGAAAGCAAAAATGATACCTTCTCTATTTTAAAATTAAACTAGTCCTTTTGTTTCCCAGCTCTTTCTACAACCACCTTAAGAAAATGTATGAGGAAATGAATAGGACTTCAGTAGTTCCTCCCTTCCCTTCCCAACCCTCCCCCTCCCTCCCTCCCTCCTTCCTTCCTTCCTTCCTTCCTTCCTTCCTTCCTTCCTTCCTTCCTTCCTTTCTTCTTTTCTTACCACCCACTCAATAAATGACTGAGAGCAGGGGTGTCAAACTTGTGGCCTGTGGGCCATATGCGTCACGCGCAGGCCACGCCCACCCCAGCTCTGCAGATGGGGAAAACATCACCTGGCAGCAATGTGATATGGCAAGTTTGACACCTGTGACTGAGAGGCTTAAAAAGAAGTATGAACATCAAGACAGAAAACACATCAATAAAAAGATTGCACCAGGGTCAAAGAAACGCCAAATAGACGCCATATTTTTACATATTGGCAGTGGTGGGATTCAAATAATTTAACAACCAGTTTACCCAGGGTCAGGTTGGCTGTTGGAGGCGTGGCCCATCCCTGTCCTCCAGGTCCACCGCACATCTGAGACGAGCCTCCCGCAACGGCCAACCTGACCCTGGGCGAAATGGTTGTTAAATTACACACACACACGCTATCAAAGTGGATCCTGGACCCTGTGCTGCAATGGAGAAACACTTAATGGAGTGACTAGGATTAGGAGATGAGGAGAAGCAGAGAGAAGAAATAGGGAAAGCGGCCTTCTTCCCTCGTGCCGGCCACTCCATTGCCCATTTCTCTGTTTCAGCGCAGCACCCAGGATCCACTTTGACAGCGGGGGGGTGGGTAATTTAACAACTGGTTCACCCCAAACCAGTGAGAATCAGCTGAACCCACCACTGCATATCGGAGAACCTCTAATTTAAAAGGGAAGATTGTTCTGCATAATGGACATCACAAAACAGAAGACCATCTGACTGAAGCCCAGATAAATAATTATCAATAGATCACAGCACTGCAGGTAAAGCATTCTTAATAGAATACAATAACCTGATATGCCTAGATGGGAAGAAGTTTACGAACTACTTAAAGCTTCATACAAGTGGTCCCCAACTTAGAAACACAGTTGGGAACAAGATTTCCATTGCTAAATAAGTGTTAAGTGAGTTGTACCCAATTTCACAATCTTCTGTGGTTGTTAAGCAAATAATTGCAGTTGTTAAGTGAACCATACCATTGTTAAACAAATCTGGCTTCCCCCATTAACCTTGTCAGAACAGCAATAACACTTAACTCATATACCGTGGTGGCTCACGTGGTAAGACGCTGGGCCTGTGCACTGCTGAGGTCGGCAGCTCGATTCCTGTGAGTGAATAAACCATGTAGGAACAAGAAAGGAGCCTCCCCCGATTGCCTACTGCAGTGGCTCTCAACCTGTGGGTTGGGACCCTTTTGGGGGTCGGACGACCCTTTCACAGGGGTCGCCTAAGTCCATCAGAAAACACATATTTTCAATGGTCTTAGGAACCGAGACACCAATTTTATGGTTGGGGGTCACCACAACATGAGGAACTGTATTAAAGTGTCGTGGCATTGAAAAGATTGAGAACCACTGGCCTACTGGCATTCAGGCATCCCACAGGTAAAAGATAACACTGCCCGAAAAGTTCCTTTCACAGAGGCAGCCAGCCACCCCCGTGATCCCTGGCTAACACATGCCATATGCTAAAAACTAACTAACTGCTTCATAGTGCTTTACAGCCCTCTCTAAATGTTTTAAAGTGTCCGCATTATTGCCCCCAACAATCTGGGTCCTCATTTTACTGACCTCGGAAGGATGGAAGGCTGAGTCAACCTTGAGCTGTTGAGAATCCAACTGTCGAACTGCCCTGCTACCAAATTAGCCTGCCATGCTGCATTCTAAGTAAATCTGGTTTGGAAGATTGCAAATGGTGATCACATGACCCTGGGATGCTGCCACCATTGTAAATATATGCTAGTTGCCAAGTGCCCAAATTTTGATCACATGACCATGTAGATGTTTTACAGTTGAAAGTGCAATGTTTGGTTCTAAATCACTTTTTTTATGTGATTGTAATGACGATCAATTAATATCATATTTTTCAGATCATAAGATGCACCTTTTTCCCTCAAAAAAGAGGGTGAAAATCTGGGTGCATCTTATACACTGAATACAGCATTTTTGGCCTCTCAAAACCCTGCCATCTTTGCAAAAATGGCCATGTATAGTCTTCAGGAGGCTTCCAGAGTGCTCCTGGGGGCAGGGAGGACACAAATGAGCAAAAACAGGCCATTTTCTGCTCAATTTTGCCCCCACCCAGCCCCGTGGGGCACTCTATAAGCCTCCTAAAGGCTATGCATGCCCCCCCCCCTTTTACAAAAAACGGGTCTGTTTTTGTGAAAAATTGGGCATTTTTTGCTCATTTTCCTCCCCAGCCCCCAGAAGCACTCTACAAGCCTCCTAAAGGCTGTGCATGCCCTTTTTTTTTGACAAAAACGAGCCTGTTTTTGCGAAAAATGGGCCGTTTTTGGGAGGTCTGCAGAGTGCAAAAAGTTATTTTTAAAATTTGCCTCTTCAAAATCTTGGTGTGTCTTATACTCCGGTGCATCTTATTCTCCAAAAAATACGCTAAATAAATGATTACAAAATACGGATGATCTGTAAATCTGCTGTAACTTATTAAATGAGGCTGAACCAGTTGTACATTTCTCCTGGCCTTAAGGGCATTCCAAATAAAACAAAATTCAACCTTAAAGTTACCAAAGAAGGTTACATCTTCCATACCAGGCATAGCTGATAACAGTTATTATTACCAACAGCTATTAATTATTGCTAGTAGAATCAAATTATAAGAAAGTACTGCTGCATAAAATCTATACCCGTTATCTATCACATGATGCCAGCTGAATCTAAATATTGAGTGTTGATCCCAAATAAACCGAGTCCAGATATTTCTGTTTTGTGGTTGGACTACTAGTATGATCTCAAGTCTCCTGTTCTTATGGAGAGAATGGATGAGGGATTTGCAACCAAATAACAATTTTCAAACTCCAGAAAGCCCTTTTTTCTAGAAATGGCTGCATAATTATTTCTTTGGTGGTAGTTGACACCACATGGCCACAACAATAAAGCATTAAACTATTTCTTAAAATTTATTCCCAATTCTTCTTTTTCATATTCCTACCCACATAGTAGCTTAATGCAACTATGGAGATGGTGGGGAAGAAATAACTGTTTCACCTGTAGTGTCCATTTTGCTACATTTGTTAAAGAAAAATAAACACCAATTTCTGTTGCTTCCAGGTTTCTGGAAGATCAAGAGACATCACTTGTAACATACGGCCTCGGTCAGCACACTCTGCAACTTACGTTGGTAAGATCAGCTATTCTGAATCTAAAACGAATTTGTTTCTGGCAGGCCCAAGTCCAAAGATGACACAGTAAGATCTAATTGAGTCCAATCCTTTATTTTCTTGCACCAACAGTAACGGATAGAATCTTGCTCAGGACTGTGCAATCTCTTAATTTAGGCTGTTTTGTGTTGCCATCCCCCTCCCCGCCCCCTCTTCTCCAGGTGCACATTCCATCACAGTTTTGTACAGAAAAAAAGGAAACAAAAAAATGTTGTGTAATAAATTTTCTTCAAAATTAAAGTCATGTTAATTTCAACAGCTATTGAATTAAGAATATATTTGAGGGAAGTAATTTTTTTTATTCTATGCATTGTGAATTACAGTATAGTTTTTATAGTATCATAGTTTCTTAATGAGATGCATAATATCAAAGTTTCTTAATGAGATGCTAAATGATATAGAATTGTTTCTCCATTGTTTGATTCAGAGGTAAATTTGTAGAGTTAAGCACTGGAACCAAAAGAGCACCAAAAATAAGCAATATTTAGTAGCAATAAGCTCAGGTATTTCATAATCCAAGATAAACTTCTTAATCCAATTGGTGGATCACAGTAGCTTGCATTTAACCTAATTTCAGTAAAGAAGTTCAGCTGATGGATCAAGAAGGCTGGCAGCTCATACATTCAGTATGTGCTTACCCACACTTTACATTAGCCAATGTGGAGCAGCCGAAATATCAGTTGACTAGGATTTAGGAAATTGATTTTTCGGCAACAGCAAAAATGATTAATCTTAAAAAACTGTGCTAATTAAAGTTTCCGTGGCACCGTTTTGTCCTGATGCCTATCCTCATTGAGAGAAAGTTTAGTGGAAGATTGAGTGCCACTGCTTGGCATAATACTAAATATCACTTTAAATTCAAATGCCAAATGGTACATGCTGCTCCAGAAATCCAAGCACCAGGATACTGCTCTGAGAAAATCACTGATCTAATGGAAACTTTCTTCAGGGCAAGATGCTTTAAGTCTATTAATTCCTCTGTACTGAAACACTATAAAATATTTTTGACAGGGAAAGAGGAGCTATAGCAGATGGGGATGAAGGGAATGGAAGGGGTAACAGCAGGGGTGGGATTCTACTGGTTTGGACTGGTTCGGACTGGTTTGGAAAAACTGGTAGTTCCAACTATCAGCTTGGAGCGAACCGGTTCACTCCCACTTTTAGCTGAGCCCACCCGCCTGCCCACCCCTGCGCTATATTCACCTATATTCCCTTTTCTGAAGCCCAGCTGATAGGCGCAGCAGAGTGGATTGCCGCGCCTCAGCTGTTTTCCTCCCCAGCAGTAATGCGGAAGATGGTTTCTCTGTAAACTGTGCATACACGCGCAACGATCCGGTTGTTAAACCGGTAGGATTCCATCCCTGGGTAACAGTAGTTAAGCCATGCAAGATAGCAATTACCAGATAAAAACTGGCCTCTCTGAGGAAAAATACATTCATTGCAGTTACCTTAAACAGTCAGAATGTGGAGCACAAACTGCACAAACTGTTTTTGGAAATGTGAAGTTAGTTCTTACATATTTGCTACCGTTATGTGAAATGGTCCTTCTCTCTCAAACAGAAACATGACTGTCTGGAAAAATTTAGCTATATTTCCTTGCTGAGTGAGTCTGCAGTGAAACGATTCTACAAACATCCTCAGAGTGAATTTTCTAACCTGCCTTCCTTTAAGGCAATGTTAAGGCCTCTGTGATCTAATATAATAGATTCTTCTTTGGAAGAAAGTCCTAATTCTCATGATGTAGGCCACATCTAAAATTAGATTATTACCAGTTGTAGTATTAAATGGTAGTTGCTTTAAAATCACCATCACCAAGCAGTTTATATGACATAACTGCTTAATCCAGTAGCACTCTTACAATTAGCTACTAAACCAAAATTAGCCATAGGACTTTTCTGTCACATTTGCCCACTGAGATTCCACAATCCGTATTCCTTTATCACTGTTGTAGAGACTCATATCCTAAGTATGGTAAGAATGTTATACAGTGGAACCTCCGGTCACGACCCTGATCCATTCCAGAACTTCGGACATAACATGATTTGGTCGTGACCAGAAGCAAGACTGATTGTGAATGCACATACAAAAAAAAATGGTGCAGAAGGGAAAATTGCTGCGCCAGGGAAAATCGCTGTGTTTGATCACTACCTGAGGATGTGTTTGCAACCAGAGTAAAACATTTAACATATTTTTTGGTCGGCATCCGATTTGGTCGTGGTCAGAGGCGTCCGTGACCCGAGGTTCTACTGCATATTAATAGCAATGAGAAACAAGGAAACATGATTCTGATAAAAGCAGGAAGAAAGAACAATGCAACATTAATTTTGTTTTATTTAAAGCATTAATGTTACTTCTTTCCTGCTGGGAGTTAAAGGTAGCTAAGAACAGAAATTGGTTTTCCTAAAAAGTCCTTACAATTAAAAGGAACATTAAAAATCAGAAAACAAGACTAATCGGTAGAAAATTTCTAAAATAATTAAAGCATACTCTTGATTATAGTAGCATGCTAAAATCACTTAAATAACTTGCTATAAAGAAAGTCTTCAACTTCATTTAGACGATTCTTCATAAAATGGGCATCCTGTGTCCAGATTCTAAGTGCTAGTACTTCTCTAGTACTAGCTGAGATGTTCTTCAGGTTGGTGTCGATAATGTACCAAAACCTTCAGTATTCACTCCTAACAAGTAGGCACCCAGGAGGCAGTTGCGATTAACTATCACACTGACCCACATTCAGTGACATTTCTTGTACTATTGTGATGTAATATAATGTGTATCATATTTATGAAATATTAAAAACCTTTAAACCTCCAGTTTGTCAGAAACATCCACAGGTAAAGCAATTGAAGTGTGCTAAAATTGAAATAGGGCGAGGGGGGGGGGGGTCCAAGAAAATTGAGGCTACATTTTTATTAGATTAATTACTATTTTCTCAAGGTTGGTGATTTATTTAGTATTTTGTGAAATGGCTCTTTCAGAACATTCTAGATATTTTAGAATATTTAATGTTCTAATTAATTGGAGCTGACCACATCTCTTTTAAACTGATGGCATTCTCTGTGATTAACATAAAGTAGAATAGTTTGAACTGTGTTGTGGGCAGCCCATTTACTTGCTATCCTAAGAACTACCGGTAAATATAACAGTTTTCTATAAAACAAATCAAAATTAGTATGCTGTTGGCTTGTGGCTTCTATAAGTAAAAAGCCAAGAGGTTATGCAGGATCTCATATTTCTAGCCTTTCATTTTAAATAATCCTAAATAGTACAATTACTTTATTAAGGTGAAGTACAAAGGTTGTAGATATATATAGTGAAGTCAGTGAAAAATACAGGGTTTCATTCTACCACAGGGACTTCTTATTATCTTCTAGAAAACATTCCACTAAATAAATATTGCTTAAGTTGCCTTGTTTTGTTATCAACTCAAACTGGTCAGGAGATACAGCCTGATGTGTTAAAACCTCTGACTGTGTGTGCATTTTGCACACTACAAATTCAATTCCTCAAGAGATGTGCATGTCTGAATAACATAGAAATGTCAACAACAATGCTCAACTAGCTTTTACAAATCTTTATTATATGTTATCTTTACTCTGCCAACAGGACTGGACTAGCCTACTGCACTTTATAAAGATGTCAAACTGAACTTCTTTTTGAGAGATTTTTCTTTTATTATTTGGCTTTGGGGTTGTTGTAGAAATATGACTTTACACATGCCTACATTCCATTTTTATAGAATTACATCTGCTCTAGAAATATTTCTATAATAGAAATATAAAAGAACCCTAAATGTGAAGATAAATTAACATAAGAGGAATGTGAGTCTATACTGGTATTTGTCATTTTTGTGACAAGTATTGTCCTGCTAAAAAAATAGAATAAGAAAAGCTTATGACAACAGAAAGGAAGGATGTAGTGGTATTGATTTGTAATATGCCTCTGTTGTTATTAGCTAGGTGGCTTAAAAGTATTGACGTGCCTAGGATTAACCTTAATTATTAGTGTCAAGGCCATACTTTTTATTTTAGCCAATTTTAGACTTGAGGTAAGGAAGATTCCCTGAAATTAGTGGCTTCAGCTAGACTCTGAATGCAGATGGCAAATGGCCTTGCTCTTTTGATCTATTTTGATCAGAAGACCAGGCTTCTAGTACTTTGAACAGTACTGATTGATCCATAAGCTTCCCCTGTGTTTAATCACAAGAATGGGTGTTAAACCTCCTATTTTCACTTGCATCTAAAGAAGACTCTAGAGCAGTGGTTCTCAATCTGTGGGTCTGAACGACCCTTTCACAGGGGTTGCCTAAGACCATCGGAAAACACATATTTTTGATGGTCTTAGGAACCGAGACACCAATTTTATGGTTGGGGATCACCATAACATGAGAAACTGTATTAAAGGGTCGTGGCATTGGGAAGGTTGAGAACCACTGCTCTAGAGCAAGGGTATCAAACTCACATCGTCATGACAGCATCACGTAATGTATTGGGACTCCCCCCCCCCTTTGCTAAACTAGGTGTGTGTGTCACCACCATGTGACACATCCAGCTCACAGGCCACGAGTTTGACAGCCCTGCTCTAGAATATAGACAAGAAGCATGCATAGTTTATATTAGCTCACTGGGCCTGTAATCTGAATTTTCTAGTTCGAGTCTTGCACATCACAAGAGATGGTTCTTGCTGGGTGTCTAGTTTTTTTTAATATTCATATTATATCGAATATTATATAGCATCTTCTAGGTTTATTATGAAAGCAAAGAAAATGAAGAATTTTACCATGCTGGAAGCATTTGTATTCTCACTGGATGTACCCATCTCTATACAATAAAAATGAAAGTGGTTGAGCAAAAGAAGGGCGTACTCTAACTTAATCACCACAGGTTTCTGAACACGTGGCTGCACTTGTGTATGGCGAAAGATAAATCTGACGAGGGTATTCAGGTGTAGCCATGTGAATAAAGCTACAAAGATCAGAATGGGATTCCCTGTGACACTCTATGGAAGCAAAAATTGGAATTCAAAAAAACATATCAGAGGACTAGGGACACTTGTCAACTTTGGTGTTGGAGAAGTTGCCTGCCAATACCATAAATAGGCAAGAATAGAAAATAAAGGAATAATCAAACAAAACAACCTACTTGACACAACATATTATCAAAGATAGGTCAATTTTAGAATTGGTTATCTAAGACCCGGTGAATTCAATATACTTTAGTCATTAATCTGTTTTGCATTATGCAAGAAAAATATATATTTTTAAAAATGCTGTGTTTCAGACTGGAAATATTATGCATCTCAAGCATAATCAGTATGATTGTAGGAAAAAAAACTGTGACTGAAGCTGCAGCAGATGTTATTGGGGCCAAGGCGAATGAGGAGGAGACATTTTTCTTCAAATAAGCTAAAGTTTAGGGAGATTACAAAAGGGGAACAAAAACAATGGTTGAACTAGATCAGGACTGTCACATGCTGGCCACGCCCACATCCAGTTTAGCAAAGGGGGAAAAAAGTCATATCACGTGACACAGTTGTGACGACGCGAGTTTGATCCCCCTTAACTAGATAGTCCAGAAAACAAAATTTTCCATTTGGAACATAGACAAACTGGGTGAATAGAAGACAATATTCTCAATTTCTGTCTTCCTGAAACAGTTTATGATGGGGCAACCTGACACCGCAGATAGACTCTCATTCAACCTAAGGAAACTACACATGTATAATAAATAAATTCCTAAGCAAAATGTTCAGATTCCATGAAATTTCAATTTAGGACTAACAAATATACATAATATTACATTCTACTTGTTTGTTTTTTGTATTAGGACAAAAAATATTCCCTGCCCTTGGACCTCAGGTATGACATATTTAGCATAAATGTAACATTTGAAAGAAATTGAGGTCATATTCCAAAGCATATTTGTGTATTGGGTGTTATACTTTGAAACATTGGGCCATTTGGGAGAAAGTTAACAATGCTTGGATATTAGTGTTCTTTGAGCAGGTTTCCTTCTTACAATTGCTAATCTAGGTAAAATTGTCAATACTTTAACACAGGGGTGGCGAACAAGTTCGACAAAAAGAGCCAAAACTTTAAACTGTGAGAGTCAGAGAGCCACACCACGCGCTCCCTTTCGGCGCTAAACCCGGAAGTACGGTCTTGCCCCGCCCCTGGCGACGCGACGATGCTTGCCTGCGCTCCACCAGCTCGGCTGGGAACGGAGACGTTTCCTCAGCGGAGCGGAGCGCCTGAAAGGGACGCAGGCTCAGCCTCCCAGGCTGCCACCACTCCACTGAAGACATTGCTGAGCAGAGAAACGTCTCCGTTCCCAGCCGAGCTGGTGGAGCGCAGGCAAGCATCGTCGCGTCGCCAGGGGCGGGGCAAGACCGTACTTCCGGGTTTAGCGCCGAAAGGGAGCGCGCGATCCGGGTTTAGCGCCGAAAGGGACAAAATCCAAACTTGGCAAAGAGCCACAGTATACAAAATAATGATAAGAGGCAAAGAGCCGCATTCATTTTGGCCGGGAGCCGCATGCGGCTCGAGAGCCGCGTGTTCGCCACCCCTGCTTTAACAGAAGAGCTGGCTTTTGTGACTGGCTTTTATGTTTGACAGTTTGTCCTGCTTACCTTGATCAGAAATGTTAGGCAAGAAAAACGGAATGCACAGGTACAGTATAGGTGATACCTTGCTCAGTAGTAGTAACTGTGAAAGGGATCATGGAGTCCTAGTGGACAACCATTTAAATATGAGCCAGCAGTGTGCAGCAGCTGCCAAAAAAGCCAACACAGTTCTAGGCTGCATCAACAGAGGGATAGAATCAAGATCACGTGAAGTGTTAATACCACTTTATAATGCCTTGGTAAGGCCACACTTGGAATACTGCATTCAGTTCTGGTCGCCACGATGTAGAAAAGATGTGGAGACTCTAGAAAGAGTGCAGAGAAGAGCAACAAAGATGATTAGGGGACTGGAGGCTAAAACGTATGAAGAACGGTTGCAGGAACTGGGTATGTTTAGCTTAAGAGAAAGAAGGACTAGGGGAGACATGATAGCAGTGTTCCAATATCTCAGGGGCTGCCACAAAGAAGAGGGAGTCAAGCTATTCTCCAAAGCACCTAAGGGTAGAACAAGAAGCAATTGGTGGAAACTAATCAAGGAGAGAAGCAACTTAGAACTGAGGAGAAATTTCCTGACAGTTAGAACAATTAATCAGTGGAACAGCTTGCCTCCAGGAGTTGTGAATGCCCCAACACTGGAAGTCTTTAGAAGATGTTGGATAGCCATTTGTCTGGAACGGTATAGGGTTTCCTGCGTACGCATGGGGTTGGACTAAAAGACCTTCAAGATCCCTTCCAACTCTGTTATTCTATTCTAAATATAGTTTGTATAGTCTGTTTCTTGGTCCATTGTTGTTGTTTTTTCATCTTAGATTGTTCCTCACTTAAGCATTCATGTTCCACTGGTAGTAAATTATTCCAGTAGTGATTGCTAAAATAGAGAAATCATTCTCTAAAATTGTTGGAGATGTAATAATCAGGTCAGATCATGTTTTTTCATAATGAATGACAATATTTTAAAGCCCAATGGTTTTAGAAAATTTTCTATAAAAGAACGAAAACATATTTAAAATGTTGAATGCTACATATTCTATAAAATATACCAGGTTGGCTTTGTATAGGTTGATAGCTGCTAAGGTACTTTGTGCTTTTCACTAGTAATTAGATATAACCAGTCCTGTAAAATATGGTAAATTGCATGGAGGGAATGTTCAACCTTGTGTTTTAAAAATAAATTGGATAAAGAATTCAGTGTGACTTGGAAACCAGTCCTGAATTACAATTCCACATGTGAGTTTGTACTGCAGCCAAAATCCGGTTTTCTTCTTTCCTAAGCTTTTGACAGGTATGTTTCTTTCTGATTTGTGAAGTATAGATTTTTGATTTGGCAAAAATCATTACAATCTTTCATTTTGCTTATAATTTAGACAGTATAATTATTGCATATTATTTTGATTACTCTGAAGTTTTAAGTGGACACTGTATATTTAGTCTTGCTTTAACATTTTTATTTAATCCTTCTAGACCTCTTTCTTAATTACTTTTTGCTTTTCCTGTTTTTCTGTTTGTTCTTGATTATGTTTTAATGTATTTGATAACATTTTAAAAATGTATTATCTTTAAAAAGATAATTCATTTAGTATTTTTCTCTGCTTTAGGCATTATCACCTACTGAAAAAAGGTTTGTATAATGGAAAGAAAATATTGGGATATTGCAAATAATGTAAATAGATGAAATAGTAGGTGATGAAATCTCTACTTCCTCAAACTTCTCTGTTTCTGGAAAAGACTTTGGGGAGATATTCATTGGAAGCCTCATATTTGTGTTTATTCCTATTGGAAAATGAATTAAAAGAATTTGCATAACAAGAATTAGGGAAAGCACCATTCATTCATTCATTCATTCAACATGTATTTATTTAACAATATTTTATTTATGGTCACTCATCTTAACCAATATTACAAGCAAAGACATAAAAAAACACAAAGAAATATCAGAAGCCAGATAGTTGAGGTATCCTAAAAAATAATAATCCTGTAACACACAAAAGCTCACACATACTAGGCTCCACTACAATTCTGTTTCCACAAACAGTGGAAGAGCAAATCTTCATGGCCTTCCATAAGATCAGCAGGTTAGGACCATCCAAATTTCAGGGGGGAAATTGTTTCACAAGGCAAGTGCCATAATAGAGAAGGAGTCCTGGGTCCTGCCAGATAACATTGCTTCACAGAAAGGAACCTGAGAATGCTGACCCTATCAGATCTTATTGCAATAGTCAGAAATATTCAGATACAGCCAGGCTTGCAATTAAGCTGGTTCCATGTCATGTAGGGCTTTGCACCTGGAAGCCTACTGAAAACCAGTGCAGCTCTCATAGGGGTGATATTACCTGGGTACACTATGGTATGCCAAAATGTCGTGTTCTGTCACCCTGTGGATTAGCTAAAGCTTCTGAATGCTCTTCAGTGGTAGCCCAAGATAGATAACATTGCAGTAGTCTTGCATGTACAGGGCTAAGGCTGAGCAGTCCTTTCTGGTTTAGGAATAGGCACAAGTGATGCACATGGATTTATACAAAAGACTCCCTGGCCATGACTGTTCACTACTGTTCAAGACCGTGGGGCATGGAAGATCATCAGATTACCACAGCCACAGTCAATGATGGAAGGTCTCCAGATATCAGGGGGGCAGGACAACTAAAATTCATAACCTCTGTCTTGTTAGAATTCAGTCAAGTCTATCTAGGATCACACAATCTTAAGACATGGGGAAAGGCCTTCCAAGGCATCACTTGGATTGTCCAGGTGCAGATGTAACTTGGTATCATCAACCTATTGATGATGCTTAACCTGGTGCTTCCAGATTACATTTGCCAGTGATTGCTTTAATTTGGAGCAGAGGGAAGGTTGAGTTATGCCACATCCCACAAAGCAAAAGCCAAGGGCTAGGCCTTCTCCCACCCTCCACCCCACACACAAAGTTGTGTATTGTCAATCTGATTGGATTCCCAGTGATTATCATGTCAAGTTAATAAAGTTATACAGGTTTGATTTAGAACTAAAATAAAATGTCTCTGTAATCCATACTGGACAAAAAGTTTCTAGACCCCTCCACCCCCACCCTTAGAAAGGATAAATTGGCTTTTATTTCTACTGTTCTAGCCAAACTCATTGTGGTTCTTGGTTTCCTCCTGTCAAGTGTCTCGTGCGGTAACTCAGGGTCTGGGTTGTTATTTTTTTTCAATGGCCTCTGTTTGAAACAATTTTGACACATATGTTGCTTTTGAGTTTATAGTTATTCCACTATAAATGCAATTTTCTCGCTATTTTATACTATATTAAAGTTATTGTATTGGCCTTGGAATTTATTAATGGCAGACATTTCATGTCATTTTGACATACACTTTGTGAAGCTTGGAAAATCTTTGATGTTAAATAAAACACATATTTTGTGGAAGTTATTATCAATATTATGATAGTACTGAATTACTTGCAGACCAATGAAATCATGCTGTTGAATACAGGTAATCCCCGGGTTACGAGCGTTCCCTTAGCAAACATTTGAAGTTGCAGGATATGTGCCCCCAAGCATTTCCAAACAAGGCCTGAAGCTACAAATCTTTCAGCACCATGGCAGTTTTTCGCCCTTACAAACAATAGCAGAGGCTCTGCAACATTCATCCTGCATGTTGCCGGCCAAAATGGAGTTTCTGGGGGGCAGATCCACCCTGTAGAAGCCCCGTTCAGCCATCCAGAGGTCTTGCCTGGCAACTTGCCAACCAAAATGAAGCTTCTATGGGGTGGATCCACCCCTCAGAAGCCCCGTTCAGCCTGCAACAGGCCGGGCGAGGTCTCTGGATGGCCAAACAGGGCTTCTAAGGCGGGGATCCAGCCCCCGGAGGATCCATTTCAGCCTGCAATGGGTTGGGGGAGGCCCACAGAGGGCTGAACGGAGTGCACGAGGCTGGAGAGGAGACTGCTTTCTAGATCTAGGAGGTAAGTGGCAGGACAAAGGGGGGGGGCGGTAAAGCAATTTGGGGCATATGAGGTATTTCAGTAGGTTAGGGAAGCCTTTGGTGGTCTTAGATAGGTGGCCTGTTCCATCCAACTGTTCAAAATTATTATTTTTTCTTTGTAGGCCATTTTCAAGAAAGAAAACAGAACACTACAATGAAGGCTCTATATCCGCTAATGAAAAAGTTATAAGGTACCCTTGTTATAAAACATGAAGTATTATTAATAACAATCACTATTAATAATTTGATTTTCTCTTCCAGGGTATGTTCAGTATTACACTAAATCATATATAGTATATTAAAGAACGAACTCACAACCTAATAGTAACTGATCAAGCTAATAATAACTATAAATATAAGCTGCCAATGTCATATCCAATGTTTCCTCTAATTTCTGACACGCCATGTCTGTCAAATAATTGTACAAGTATAAAAGGAACTTACCCCAAGAGCTCCAATTAAACCAGAGCTTAGTTAAGCCAAAGCTTCCCAAAGCAGCAAGCTTGTCTTATAGTTTTATTAGAGTTTTATAACAGCAAAAACTAATATTGTTATTTTGGGAAAACTTAATACTGTGTATCCTCAACTTTTTACTGAGTTTTTGTGGGTTGTATGAGGAATATGTCTATGTGTACCTTCAGGATCTCATATGTCCTTTACCGCAGTGTAGTAGTAATAGGTTGCGTACAGTTTTTTGGGAAGAGAAAGGCTACCGATAGTCATGACCTCCAAAATGTACACTCATCATTACAGTACACTTTTTATTGAAGGTATATTTTAAGGCCTTTTTGTTAAATGACAGTGAAAGTAAATTTTTAAAAAGACCTAATTCCTAATATTGATTACTAAAAGGTTTGCTTTTAGTAGCAAGCTCATAATAAATCTTGATAGCCAATTTGCAGGATCAGAAATCTTAAGTGAATGATAGTCCAGAAGTATATAGATAAAATTCTGAGCTATTTATATTATGCATTTTGTTTAGAGTTGTGTCCTTGAAGAAAGAAAATGAACGAAATCAGCAAGTGGAAGAACAAAGTTTGACACACGAATTGGGAAAAATACCATTTTCTCACAGATACTGTTTCACACCTAGCAACTCTCAGCAATGTAAGGTTGATTATTCAATTAGCATAACAGGGCTAAAGGATTAGACTGGGAATCCAAAAAATATTAGGGAAAAATATGAGAAGGCAAATCTTTTCCACTACATTGCCAAGTGAATTGACTCAGGTGTTTAGGTCATCATAATTGAGCTCAAGTTAAAAGATATTTTACATTTAAATGTAAATGTAAAAATGTAAAATTGCACCAAAAGGAATGACTCCTCCCTTTTTCCTAATGTTGACTTACCATATTTTTTGGAGTATAAGTTGCGCCAAGATTTTGTAGAGGCAAATTAAAAAAAACGTTTTTGCACTCTGCAGACCTCCCAAAAATGGCCCGTTTTTCATGAAAACGGGCCCATTTTATGTAAAAAAAGGACATGCTCATTTCTGCCCTCCCCAGCCCCCAGGAGCACTCGAAAGCCTCCTAAAGGCTATGCATGGCCATTTTGGTGAAGGGACTGGGGTTTCGGGAGGCAAAAAATGCTGTATTCAGTGTATAAGAGGCACCCATATTTTCAGCCTTTTTTTTTAGGGGAAAAAGGTGCATCTCATACTCCGCAAAATACGGTAGCAGCATTATTTTCTTAGTAAAATTATTTATAATGATCAGCATTAGTTTAAGGAATAATCAACAGAAAGTGAAAAGTGAAATCATGAATTAAGTTGAGGTGATGCTATAGGATGAACACCACTAACAAAATTTTAATTGAATGGACTGACATTTTTTTTTAAAGTTCTACTCTCAATTTTTCTTGTTGCTTAATGCTAGGCCACACAAAAGTAATCAAAATTAGAAGTTATGACTCATTAAGTGTCAACATGCCCTTAACCTTAATTTATTTGCGGATGGCTTCTGCTTTAAATAACAACTGAGACTGAGCATCTGATTTACATGAGGCAAGCAATTCAAAACGTTTCTTCCATTCTACATAATTACTGGCCACTTAAAGCCCAGTATACACCCTTTCCATACTAGCACAACAGATGACATCAATAGAATATATTTTGCAACTAAAATAAACACTTCTTCCCTGGTATAATTTTAGTTATGCCACAATATACCACAAAAGAGCTGTCCATATTATTTCATTGATATCATTTAGATTTTTAAATATATGTATAACTTGAACCTCTGAAGTAGACTCCTTATGTTAACTGAGTAACAAATTTATAACTTTAGGTTACAAATTAACATTTAAACATGAGCAAAATAGTAGACAACTTACCTTTAACAATATGCCTTTATAATTTGTCCTAGAAAAACTAATGTTACCGACATGATGATGATTGTATGCCTTGAGGTTGCACAGTCGCAATATTTTGTAACTGGTATAATGTTTATTTTTTACATGAAGACAAGCCAATTCTTCTCCAAGATTTCAGATTCTGTACTATTATGTTTTATTTAAATGTGATGCCTTCAGGCAACAAGTGCTTAGCCATAAAACATTCTGGTGTACCTGCCACCTAGTTTAGACGAAATGCTAGATGAATATGTACTGTTTCCTCATGAAGTTCTTTTGTCTGTCATCTTTAAATTAGGTTCATAAAATCTCCCTATTGACAGGATATCTTTGTTAATAGGTATATGTTATGACTGTGCTGTTTGAGGTCAACTGATCTAACACAGATGAGATCTATTATAGAATGGCTTTTTATGATCTATCAAATACACTGGTCACGACCATAATTCATTCCATAACTTTGGTCACAAACCGATTTGGTCATGACCCAAACCCAATTTTGGAAATTTGGCGCTTACAAAAAAAATGGCACAGAAGGGGGGGGGAATGTGATTTTTTTGAATTTTGTTGCGGTCAGAAGTGTTCATGACCAAAGGTGACCAGAGGTTCTACCGTTGGTCCAAAATTGCATAATTCACCAGCTTGCCTCTTTAAGGCTGATTGGATTAATGCATTTTAACATAGTTTACACTTGCTGGAATTCATTTATAAAACTGGTTCTGTGTTTTTTTTTATTAAAAATGTTTCTAGAAAGTGAAAAACATAATAAAACAAAAACAATGGAACTATACAAAATTCCTTAAATATTTTTAAAACATCACAAAGGGCTTTGCATGCATTTCCTGATGAATTCGCTGGCATTTATTTAGAAGAACATCACTTTTCCAGATAGGGAGATATCCATGATATGGATCCCTTCCCTTTCTAGCTATCACTATCCATGATATGGATAGTGATATCACTATATAGTGATATATAGTGATATCCCTTCCCTTTCTAGCTATCACTATCCATGATATGGATAGTGATATCACTATAGTGATATCACTATCACTATCCATGATATGGATCCCTTCCCTTTCTAGCGAAGGTTGTTGAGAGTGTGGTGGCACAACAGTTCCCTCGACACCTGGAGGAAATTGTTTATCTAGACCCGCGCCAGTCCGGTTTCCAGCCCGGTCACAGCACTGAGACGGCTTTGGTCGCGTTGGTGGATGATCTCTGGAGGGCGAAAGATGGGGGTTGCTCCTCCATCCTAGTCCTGTTAGATCTCTCAGCGGCTTTCGATACCATCGACCATGGTATCTTATTGCGTCGGCTGGAGGGGATGGGGGTGAGGAGCACCGTATTGCGGTGGTTCTCCTCCTTCCTCTCCGGTCGGTCGCAATGTGTGTTGACAGGGGAGCAGAGGTCGACCCTGAGGCCGCTCACGTGCGGAGTGCCGCAGGGGTTGGTCCTCTCACCTCTCCTGTTCAACACATACATGAAACCGCTGGGCGAGATCATTCGAGGTTTCCGGGTTGAGTGTCATCTGTATGCAGATGACACTCAGCTATACATCTCTACCCCGAACCACCCCAACGAAGCCGTCGAGGTGATGTCCCAGTGTCTGGAAGCTGTCCGGGTCTGGATGGGTGACAACAGACTCAAGCTCAACCCTTCCAAGACGGAGTGGCTGTGGCTACCGGCACCCCGCTTTAGCCAGTGTGTTCCATCTCTGGCCATTGGGGGGGAACAATTGCCCCCGGTGGATAGGGCACGCAATTTGGGCGTCCTCCTAGATTCCCGGCTGATTCCCATCGAACTCAGACATAGTTGTGAGTCGGTAAGCATAAGACTGCTCTGTTGTATCAATGCATAAAGTTTCATATCAGAAATTATGCTTTACAATGACTATGAATACATAGAAAGCAACCTTATAGCGGAGGGAAACTATCACTGAGAAAGTTTATTGACCATAAGGTCAATTTAAAAACAAGAATGTAAATTTAATAAATTATATATTGCAACATTCCTAAACTTTTATACCTTTTGCTTTTTATTCCTTGTTGCCTAGATCAAACTTTAGATTATTCCAACATTGTATCTGAATCATTTTTTGCTATGATGAAGCCTTTCAAACAATATCAAAGACGCCCACGTACAGTGATGGAAGAAACTACCATTAACCTTCCCAGGGACTTCCCTTACAGGTAAATCAATATAAATTAAATAAATTATTTTTAAAATGTCAATTTGTTTATTAAATAAATTCCTTTTAGTATAGTTCAAAATATCTTGCTCTTGTTTATATTAAGATTTCATCCATCTTAAAGTAGAGCAAATGCAGTTATTCCATGTATAATGCAGCACTCAACTTTTAAATTTTATTCTGCCTTTTCATCCTTTCCTTTTTGGGTAAATTTGTCTTTGAGTAAATTTCCAGCATTGAGGGGGATTTCTATCCTACTTTAACATCTGCAGGGGATACTGTATCATATCCTGTCCAACTAGATAACATAGAAATCCTTCTAGAATTCACCAAGAAAAATAAGTAAAGAGAAAAGAGGTTGTTCTGTTTGAAAAGGAATTATTTTAATAAACTTCTCTTATAATTTACTCGAGGTTTTTTTTTTGGGGGGGGGGTTCTTTATAAATAATTTTGCTCTGTATTATTTTGTTAATATCTTCTTTTATCCTTGGCTCTAATAAACATGAGAAGCACACTTCAATCATATTTTTATTATTGATACCTGTTTATGCTGCTATTTTCTGTAGTACTGCATTGCTGAAATGCTTATCTCATTTTTAAATGTTTTTTTTTGGGGGGGGAGGGAGCTGGAAAAGAATCAAGAACCATCATCACTGTGTGAAGTTTTAAAATCCTTAAATAGTTCTGAAGCCTGTCAAATTGGTTGTTCTATGCTTGTATATATACTAACCTACCCAGATACTTCAGATACTTCCTATCACAGGCAGACACATTCTCTCTGGTAACACGAGTGTTCCTGAGAGCAGGAATCTCTCCTGAGACTTAGCGAAGTAGGCTTTACAATTCCAGTTAAAATGACATTTTTAACAAGGAAAAACATTGTAAAGATAGACAAAGCCTGACACTTAGTTAACTGCATCTTAGCATGTAGAGAACCCCAAGGTACATGCTCTTTGTGAGTGTGCCTGGGAAGAAAAACAAAAGGAAATGACCTGAAATTAGCAAAAAGCAGGCAGAGAGACAAAGAGGGACCCAGAATGAATCTCTATTGATATCCCATTGCACTTTGTGCTCAGTAGCTTACAAGATACCAAAAGATCAATGCCATTGGATTCACACTTCAAACACTTTCACTTTAATCAAGTTTTGGTTTTTTTAAAAAAAATGTGGAAGAAGTTTGTAAATACATGATAATTGCAAAGGGAAGTTATGGCTCTCTATGGTATCTGGCTCTCTAATTAATTAAGAAACAATGTATGACAATTAGTAAGCCTTCTTTGGAATGTCTGAGAATATCGTACAGAAGACAAAATACATGTTGAAAACCTCACCCTAATCAGGTCTGTTTGGAAGTATGTCCCTAGGGAAGTGGACACAGGAATGCAAAATATTCAGACACTAGGATTGTATTAAACTGATATGCATCTTTGTCCTTAAATAATATATATATTTAATTCAGTGTAATCTCTTCTATTTATAGGCTGGCCTGGGGGACACAAACCACTCAAGATCTGAGCATAAAACTCTATCATCCTAAACTGAAATTGAGAAAAGAACCGGGAACAAGCAAAGTGGTTCAAGAAAAAGCTTTGCAACCAACCAGATCAATTCCAGACAGAGGGTATATTTGACAGATAACAGTCGCTATGATGCCAACATTCCTTTGTTAGCAATAACGTTAATTGTGTCAGCATTATTTTCATGTGAAGACAAAGAGAGCAAATTTTTCAGTGTGGTCTTTCAATGCACTTTCAAGGTTTCATAGATTTTTAAGTAAAACAGGAAATATTTATGGAACAGTCCAGTTTTAGAAGAATGCTGTTTTAAGATTGCTACTAAAATCTGAACATTTTAAGATGAACCGAGCAGATAGATATCATCCATGTTTATTACATTTTTCCACAGTAATCAGGGTTTTTTGTTTATTTTTTGGAGTTTTGGCAAAGTTTGTTCTCTATAATGGTAGACTTCTTGCCTTGATAATAATGCCAGATTTGGTGCTAGTTTCACAGAGCCAGCAAATAACAGGATCTAGAGATCTTTGGGCAATCTTTTGATTTCACATATGCATCTATGGCTCCAGAGTAAAAAAATAAAAATGAACCATAATAAATTTTATCCTGCATAATATGCAAGGTTTACCACTAGTATAATGTGGTACATTTCCATGGATTTGCAGAATTTTCCAAGCTCCTATTGCTAATGTAATAAAGAGATAAACATTTTTTAAAAAATCTCCATATTCACTAGTTTAGCAGATTTATTGTTTCTTCTATTGGAAAATTGAGTATGGCAACAGCAAAAATAGGAAAATCAATAGAAGGAAAAACAAGCATTGAACTGGATTGAATTGGCAAGTGTATCCTTGCACAATAAATATGCCAAAAATCCCAAACTTCTATCCTTTTAAAAAAGTTATCTCTGAGAGGATGCCAAAATAGTGATTCTTAAAGAAAATAAAGACCATACTTTATGATCCATGGTGGTCTGAAATCAAAATGCAAAGACCTCTTTTAGGTTTTGTTCCTGAATAACAAATTATCAGCAGGAAAACAATGAGGCATTTCATTGGTCCCTGGTTTTTACTTCTACTAGTTCTGTAATGCTAAGTGAGTATAAATCAAAATGAAATTATGTGTGACACATGATAATGAAAAGCTAAAGAAGCATACGTTTTGTTGTCTTACACTTACATAAAGACCCTTCTCAAAACTTCCAGTTGAAGAAGTAATGCAACAATTTTGGTTTTTTTACATCCAGCTATACTACCTGTTGTGGCCCAGTAGCGGCCGGCTGAGCTGTTGGTGGACTCTGACAGCTCAGACTATTATGGGACTGCTCTGGAGGATGAGGAAGATTCTGGAAGGTGTTTGGAGTCAGAGCAGGAACTAGAGAGGCCTGTTGGCCACCAGGTGGCATCTGAGTCAGGGAGCAGTGAAGAGGAACAGAGGGAGGTTGTCCCTGATGTGCTTATGCGTAGAGCTGAGAGGAGAAAGGAACAGCTGTGGAGAAGACGTCATAGAAGGAAGTAGGACAGCTGGCTAAGGTTGTGGCCCCTCCCAAAAAGTTTATAGGTGGAGCGACGGGAGAGGAATTTTTGCAGGAAACAACAGTCCATTTTACTAGCCATTGAGAAAGCATTCTGTAAGTTTAATCTTGGTTTCTTGAAGATAGTTTTCTAGGCTCTTAGCCAAGGGGTGGCTTTATCTATGTAATTAGTCATGGCAGACAGCCAAGCCGGTGTCTATATATTCATTGGAATCACGGGACAGAACAACTACCATTCCGTTTCCTTGAACATTGCTACAAAAAAAAAAGTTATACTGTCTATGAAACATGAAACACTTGATCATTCATTTGATGTTTGTAATTTTACTTGAAACATAAACTGCTTGTTTTGTTTATGGAGATTCTCAGTCATCCAGGCCATAGTTGTCCCAAAGGTGCTTTTTTCCAAGAGGCAAGTGGACTTTCTTGTTTTTCTTTGAAGACGTTTCACTTCTCATCCAAGAAGCTTTTTCAACTCTTTGTTATTTTGAAATTCTAGTCAGTTCACCATAGTTAAGAATTACTTTTTTCTTGATTAAGGCCACATTTGTCCATTATTTCATGGAGGGGACTTATTCTAAAAAAAATATTGAATGATTAATTAATATATCAATACAGTTAATATGGTCACTGACTAATTTTCTTTTTTCCTTTCTTCAGGAGATACATCTTAGTGAACGACCCAAATGTATCACCTTCAATTCCCTCTATGAGTTCACTGGAAAGCAGGTTGCTCAGTGCCCGTTTCCCTGCGCAGAAAGAAAAGATTCTTCGTTCTCTCTTCTGAGATATGAGGGAAGCCAAGTAGTCCTATCCACTTCTTTCACCAGCTTCGTTGTAGCGAATAAGCCATTTTCAACATCTTTACTTCTTGCATACCTTCACTAGATAGTAATGCATAGGTAAAAGCACATTCTTCCTCCATTCTCCCCCCCCCCCAACCAATGTAACAGCACATTCTCCCTTTATAATATTTGAACAAATTAACCTGGTTTGATTAGCCATGCAATAACACCAGCATCTAAGCCTCCATATTTTATTGTGTAGCGTGATTTATTTTTATGATGTACTTTTTGCAGCTTTTATTCTATTCTTACATTAATATTTTGTCAATGAAGTAGTTTTTGAAGGAATAACAGCAGAACAAAATAACTCTCCCCCCCCGCCCCCAAATATGGTATGTACTTCACTTTCTTGTACCTGCAAAAACAGGGTTAACTATCTGTGTTGTTTCTCTAGCCACATCAACACGTGGTAAACTGGTGATCTATTCATTCATGGCCCAATCTTCCTTGAGGATTAATTAGTAGCTATGTTAATTACTTCTACCTACTACTAAATGAGATGTAGGGTTAGGATTAGCGTTAGTGAATCCTGAAAGGGGAGTCACTTTGAAATTGAGACATCTCACAAACTGCTGAAGCCTGCATATACAGATTTCTTACCCTCTTATCAATGCATTGGAACCTATGTCCTTAAAATGTCTAATTGTACTAATTAAATTCAAGAGATGTGAGTTGGTAACCAAAGCAAAGCTAATGTAATTTTACTGAACCAATAAATGATTAATTTAAAACTATTCTTTGGCCACTATTTCCCTTTTCAATGTGTAAGATTTTGTCTTTTATTTGCTTTCTAAACTCCAGTTTTCAGAATTCTTCTAGGCTAATCAATAAATAGGTCTCTCCATATCTTGGATTGTTCCTTTGAGCTCCTTTTTACAACACTTGGTGCCCACTTTGAAAACAGCAATAATGTTTTGAGGCTGGAAATACATAATATTAGTATAAGCCACAATATAAGCTCAATCTTTTTAAAATCAAATAAATACTCTACCCATTCCAACAAGCCAGAATAAAATACATACAAGCATGGCCTAAGACAATTTCCATTTCAATATGAGCAATATTACTTCCTTGGGCTTGAACAGAATGTCCAAATATCCATTGACTCTGAAAGATGGAAGGAGAACTCTAAAATTTAAACTCTGGGTCATAAATCTGTATGTACTCTTTGGTTGCTATGTAGACACATCTTCTATTTGAATAAGAGTTTATTTTTATCTGCAGTAATAATGATTTAAATAACCTAACAGCTAGAAATTTGCTGGAGAAAAACAAATCTTTGGATATCCAATCTCCAACCTATCTTATTAGGGAAGGTGATAGAGAGGGTGGTTGAACTTCAGCTCCAAAGGATTGCTAAGAAGGCAGATGATTTGGACTCATTTCAGTTGGGTTTCAAGCCAGGATTGGGTATGAAGAAAGCATTTGCTATGGTCCTTGATGACTTGTGGTGAAGCTGAGAAAGTTGTGGTACATCTCTCCTTGTATTCCCTAATCTCTTAGCTGCTTTTGTTGCCATCAACCATGGGATCCTTTCAGATCAATTTAGGACTGAGGGTAGGGAGCATTATTTTAGAATGTGTCTCCTCCTTTCTCTGTGGCTGGTTTCAGTTGGGGTTGACAGGAAGGGAGTGTTTGCACCCATCTCCACCCACTTGTGGGGTACTGCAGATTCAACATTCTCTTCCTTTCTGTTTTAATATCAACATTAAACCACTGTGTGAAGTGGCTTCCTTAGTTTGGGCTCAGAGTATCATCAATATGATGTATGTCGCTAACCTCAACAGGTTAACTGAGGCAGTAGAAGTCTTAACCCAGCATTTGAAGGCTGCATAGATCTGCATGAAAAGGAATAAACTTAGACTCAATCATGAAGACTGAATAGCTTTGCCTCACCATCACCCATATTGTGCCAGATCACTTGGACTGGGAGGACCTGGACTAATTGACCCTTTAGAGAGGGACACAACCTTTTTGTAAAGGCGTGCCAAAATTGAGTGTGTGCGCGCTATCAAAATTAAAAAGTTGTCCATGAGCATTTGCATAGATTCATCTTATGCACCAGTTGCATTCCATTCCATTCAAATATTCCCCTTTAAGATAAACATATGTAAAAGTAAAGCCTTTTGTGTGCTTTTGTCAGCATCAAGGAGGGGGGTAACACCAACCTTTGCTGCCTTCTGTGCAGCAAAATACAAGGCTGCTTCGAGCAGGTGAATGTATCTCTCATCGAGAAGATATCTGTGATCTGTGATTTGAGCTCTGCAGATACAAGGAGCAACCATTGCTATTTTAAAACTGAAGTAACAAACAGTCTGTACAAGGCAGACATCTGTTTTGGAAATGTGCAACATTATAAGCCCAAACTTCCAGACTGCATCAAATGGATTTCAATGGATATTTGATGTTGCATTTTTGTCCAAATACTGGCATGTAGTAATTACTGTACAAAAAAAATCTCCCAACTTCAGGACTTCTATTGTATTACTAACTTAGAAAGAGACAACATGAATAGCCTTCGTTTCAAGCTATTGTTAGTTTAAAAAGTATCCTTAATATTGTTCGCTGGTGGGTTTCCACTTTCAACCTTATTCACAGGATTAGTTAAAATAAAAGGTCCTGGGTTTTTTTAAAAGCAAAATATGCTTTATTTTGCAGAGATACTCTGTTACAGAGTTGCTTAGGCTGAGAAACATCACTTGAGTGATTTAGGCTATTTCAATAGTAATTGTAATGGGTCATAATAGCTCTGCCTTGATGCGAGCTTATTTTCTGCATTGTATCTGCTGAGAGATCTGCTAAAATTTTAAATGGTGGAGATGTAGAGAACATTGAATATTTTTAGTGAAAGGAAGCCAACCACCTTTATGGTAGTAATTTCATTCTCAAATTGCTTTTACCTGTAAGACAGTACTCTTAACATTCAACAGAATCTGCTTTCCTAAAACTCTAGACAGTTGTTCCAAGTCCAGAAAAACATCAATCAGGGATAATACAGAATAAGTCTTCACTTTCTCCTGTAAGGCACTTCTCCAGATACTTTGCAAGTGTTATAATACTTCTAGCAATTGTTTTTTTATCTCTTGCTAAAATTACTAAGTTCCCCAAATTGCTTCTCCTAGTAATTACCTTAGTAATTACTTTGCCCATTTATGTTATTAATACCCTGTTTTGCATTTTTTTTAAATACACGAAAAATTTGACAAACATGTTTCTGTTTAAAATGAGAATTAATTCCCTCCAATCTTTTAATCAGTTACATATAAAGGGAAATTGTTAGCATCATGGAACATTTATATACTCAGAAGAAATGAAGAGTGATCAGATACCGTATTTTTTGGACTATAAGACATACCTTTTTCCCTCAAAACAAAAAGGGTGAAAATCTGGTTGCGTCTTATTCACTGAATACAGCATTTTTGGCCTCCCAAAATCCTGTCCCCTTCACCAAATTGGCTGTGCATAGCCTTTAGGAGGCTTCCAGAGTGTTCCTGGGGGCTGGTGAGAGCAGAAATTAGCGAAAAACGGGCCGATTTTTGCTCAATTTTGCCCCTCCCCAGCCCTCAGGAGCACTCTATAAGCCTCCTAAAGGCTATGCATGCCCTTTTTTTGTCAAAAAAATGGGCCTGTTTTGGGGCTCATTTTTGGGCCCCCACCCCGCAGGAATACTCTACAAGCCTCCTAAAGGCTATTCATGTCCTTTGACAAAAAAATGGGTCTGTTTTCGTGAAAAATGGGCCATTTTTGGGAAGTCTGCAAAAACTTTTTTTTTAATTTGCCTCTTCAAAATCTTGGTGTGTCTTATACTCCGAAAAATACAATAGATACAGGGGTGTCAAGCTGGTGGCCCACGGGCGAGATGTATCACACATAGGCCACACCCACCCCAGCTCCACAAAGGAAAAACACGATATGTCATGTGACGGCAATGTGACGTGGTGAGTTTGACACTCGTGAGGTAAAACAAGCACTGATATTTAAAACCTTACTGTATTTATCTTACAAGTGCACAAAACCTCAGAGATAGGGAGAAGCATGGCTGACTTTGAGAAAATAGTTTTAGCTTCTCTTTCTATCTGTTGAACCGACATGGTACTGTATATTAAGCACCCAGAGAAAGTAAAAGAGAAGAAAGGAAATTGTGTTTACCATACATGGAAGACAGTGGCAGAAGGAAACAAGGCGATTAAGCAGCTTGTAAAAATGGTGAAAGTTAGAGAGGAAATCAACAAAATCGGGTTAGAATGCAGAGAAAGGAGAAGTCACAGGGGAAACTTCTTTGTTCACTGATAATTGAATCAATGTGCTGTATCAAGTCCTCTACAGCAGGGATTGGCAAATTCCCAGCAATATGGTTAATAGAAGCAGCATGTGTATCTCCTTTAACTCAGTAAGCAATGGAAGAAGAAGAAACATTTACAGAGCCTTTGAACCCAGCTCATCATCTCATTTTCCTAGCTATTTTTCCGTTATTTTTCCTGGTTTATAATTATTATTTTTATTACTGCCCGATTGCATTTTATTAAAATATCTGCTTTTTTTGTTTTGCTTGTTTATTTGTTTTAATCTTTGATTTGATTAATGGGTATATATATTTTAGTTATCTTTGTAACCCACAATGAAATGGGTATTAGGTCCAAGATTTAAATGCACCAAAATAGACAAATGTTATGGGTTTTCAAGGGCTTTGGAGTTTCAACAATAACCATGAAAACAAAGAGGGAATTTGCTTGATAGCACAGGAAGAATGTAAATGGGATTACCACGAGTGCATTTACTTCAGAAAAATGCTTTGAGAGCTGGAGGTCATGAAAAGAAAATAATGCTAAAGTAAAGCCATTGAAATAAAAGGGTCAAGGTTTTTCTTTTCTTTTCAAATATCTTAACAAATAAAACTTTTGAGGGCTACTAAAGCCATAGCTTTTCATTCAAATCAAGGAATTTTGTTTCTCAGGTTATGAAGTCTGCATGGATCTTCTCAATTTAGGAATCAAAACCTAAAAATATACTGTGCATGTCTGTGCATGCACAAAACATCTTAGGGTGTTATTCATGTTCTATAATCTACATCTGTAAAGCCTCACCATTTCACACAGAAATAAACTTCCATTTGTATTCCAGACCTTTTGCGAAATTGAAAGTTTAGTGTAGAAGTTTTAGGATGGGCAACTTTATTCTATCACCCATCTCTTCCCACTTATGACTGCAGGACTGTAACTGTGTTGCTTGCATCTTTACGATTTATATTGATATTGTTTCCTGATTGCTTATTTGTACCCTATGACTATCATTAAGTGCTGTACCTTATGATTCTTGACGAATGTATTTTATTCTCCTTATGTACACTGAGAGCCTATGCATCAAAGACAAATCCCTTGTGTGTCCAATCACACTTGGCCAATAAAGAATTCTATTCTATTCTATTCTATTCTATTCTATTCTATTCTATTCTATTCTACCCTACCCTACCCTACCCTATCCAAGTCCTTTAACACCCAACCTCATGCTGGGTGGGGAAGTCTGGGAGTTGAAGTCCACAAGTCTTAAAGACACCAGGGTTGAAACCTCCTTACCCCCACCCCGGTTTAGAATATTGTTTCAACTCTCCTTCCTAGAAGTAACAGTAGCTTTTTCAGTACTGTGATCCCATCAGATGAAAAAGTATCATAGAGACTTTCATCTCTGTTTATATCCACTCTGTTTCCAATTAAAACTGAGATGTAATTGGGGAAATCGAGTTTAAACTGATACCTTCTCTGAAGTTCATTGCAAATTCAAGACTCCAAAAATAAGTATAAAGACACCTAAAGCTTAGAGAGAAAATATGGAAAGATTATTCCTTTGTACGCAGCAGGGGTTTACATTGTCAAATAACACTTAAGACTTATATACCACTCCACAGTGCTTCACATCACTCTCTGAGCAGTTTTCAGAGTTAGCATATTGCCAACAGTCTGGGTCCTCATTTTACTAACCTCAGAAGGATGGAAGGCTGAGTCACCGTTGAGCTACTCAACTTTATAAGGAAGTTCTTAGCAAATTCAAACAGTCTTTTTAACACAACTATTTCTCTTCCTATTTCTCTTTTCCCCTACCAATAAGAGTCACTATCATGATGAATGGCTTGTTAGCAAATTCTTAGCACCTATTAGTGATTACTGCACTGCAGGTCCCTCTGAGTTAGCAGGACACGCAGAGAAGCACGTTGGCTTGCAATTAGTTTCTACAGTAGAGATCCTAGGATTTGTCTTAGGATAAAATGGCATTTGTAGTATTGCCCTTACCTTCAGTACGGTTGTTTTTTTGTTCCTTTTGTGCTCATAAGTGAGTTTCGGCTACTTATTTGGGTCTCTTGGATGAATTCTACATTATATATATGTACAATATTCATGCCACAGTGTTAATAAAGGTTTGCCGAACCTGCCTATGCAAGTATATCCGCTGCCAGACAAAAACCTTTTGAATTGGGATTTTATCATTAGGAGCAGATAAAAAGCTGCAGGAATTGTTGTGTGTAGGGTGGGATTAAGACTGTATATCAGAGTATGTTTCTGCCTGCTTTATTAACAGGAAGTGAGAGGTGCATGTTTGAAGAACTGTAAAAGCACTGAGAATGGGTTACATACCGGTATATTTAAAAAATAAAGCTATTCTCAAACTGAAGTTGACTCCTCATCTGCAACCTTGACATTCCTCAGAGAACTCTAATCTAAGTGTTACAAAGGCCCAATCATGTTTTGCTTCCAAACCCAACTAAGGTCTGACATTCTGAGATATTCTCTTAGTAACTATATGAACTCATTCACCGTAGTTTTTGTTCGCCTTTACAATGCTCCAAGTTGCTTTGCCTCTGCCTTTCCCAGAATTTTCATTTTCCGTTTTGCCTCTAGCCCGAGGATTTCTCAGTGGTTTCCCAAGAATTAGCCAAGGCTTGATAAGTATTGTCCTTGGCTGTGAATAGTTCTAAGCATTAGCATTATTTAAAAGGAAAAGGAGAAAAAATTAAAACACCTTCCAGGAATGGTCTACACCAGTGGTTCCCAACGTGAAGCCCATGCCCCACAGGGGGGCAATTTGATTTTTAATGGGGGCAATTTGAACCTTGTTTAAATCAAGTTAATGGCCTTTTAGGCTCCCTCCGCGTGAGTAGAGTTCACTTTTTGAGTAAAGTAAGAATTATATGGGGGGAGGAGGGGGAATCAGGATTTTAGAGATACTTAGATGGGGCATGGCCAAAAAAAAGGCTGGGAACCACTGATCTACACAGTTCAATGGCACTTAAATTATCTCTGTTTCAACCCTAAAAATCTCTACATAGGATTTGGGAAGACTCTGATATTTTCTAAAAATCTGGGGAGCACCACCCAACAAGGTTGAGAATAATAAGTCAAAGTCCATCAGGCTTAACTCTATAGGCAGCAGAGCCTTACGCTGTGTTACTTTGTAAAGAAAAGGCACTTCGGGGACAGGCAGGGCAGTCCATGGACTGAGCTGCCAAGGGCTAAGAGAAATGGCATCTCTCAAGTGCTGAGCCAGGAAACTCCAAGCATTGAGAAGACAGCGAGGCAATTCTTCCCTGTAGGGGATAAGATTATTTTCCCAAACTAATTACCAGATGCGTAGCTATTCAGTTGCCTTTAAAAGAAACTCTTTGCATGCTCAGGAACTATCTAGCCCTCCTTCCTTCATCCTGAAGTCCGGACTCCGGCGTTAAAAAGAATTTAAAAAAATAATGAAGCCGGGCTTCCAAACCTACCAACTGAAAAACAAACGGTATACAAGCCCGGTGTGACTTTGCCTGCGTATTGTGACTCCCCTCTTCAGTCGGACTGATCCACGGGACAGGAAGATGGAGGGGAGGGTCCGCCTTTCCGCTTTCCCAGCCGGTCGCGGGTCCTAAACTTTTTCTTCGCTTTCCCCCTCTCAAAGATATCGGGGGAGATAAAATACACAGGGGGTGACACCCAAAGGAAGAGCCTTACCGAGGAAAAGCACCTTCTCGTCTCGCTTTTTCGATCCTCACTCCCCGGCTCGCTTACTTAGTACGGTCCTATCCGGTGAAGAGGTTTCCCCCCTTGGCTCAGGGGAGCTTTTGGGCTTGCGAGCCAAGAGGAGGTGGAAGCGGCTGGGCTGGGCTGCCAACCGCTCGGAGCGGAGCCGGACAAGCCTGGCCATGAGGAGCTGGCGGCGCTCCTCGCAATTTCCTCGAACTTCTTCCAAGCTCTGATCCCGAGGGATGCGGCGCAAGGACGAAGATGAGGAAAAGCAGGGTGTACCGCATGGTCTTGGCCACTTGCTTGGGCTCCTTGCTGCTGGTCATCTTCTACTTCCAGAGCAGTCTGAACCCGGGTGAGTTAAACATTTACCCCGCAGTGCCATCCCGTTCACCTTTTTCGCCTCGGCAAACAATGTTCCTTCGGGAGGGGGCAGCGCTCTCTTTTTATTCATCCCCTAAATTGAAACAATGAAAGGACTCGTGGCACTACCAGCCTTTTATTTCTGGCGTAAGTTCTTCACCAGAGGCACAGCACCTAGGTTTAATAAGGTGGCCTCGGGAGACCCGCGTCGTGGCTTTCGCTGCAAAAGGCTTCGCGTCAGACCATCCCTCCCCCCCCCACACCCCTCACCCGCACCCTGGCGAAGCTGTCCCGGATCGGAATGGGACAACTCGCCACGGCTAACTTGCTGCGGGACAATTTTAACAATTCAGTTCAATTATTTAAAATATTTTAAAAAAAAAATATTTTAATTTTTGCCATTCACTTTTCATTCTGGTCCTTCTTTTTTTGCATTCTTTCTTTAATGATTCTATTTGCACCATTTCTTTGATATTGGTATATCTCTTATCCCGACCCGTGGTAAGTTGGCCACCACGACAAATTGTTACAGACCCGTCCCCGAGGGGTTTCCCTCTTACCTCCTTCTGGTTAACTGCACACCAGAACAACAAGACGCAAGGATAGTTCCCCCACCCACCCCCAATGCCATCACTCTGCTAGACAACTAATTACCACAACATTGTGAAATTATTTACTAAGGCTGTATTGCTATTATTCTTCTCATCCCTCCTAGTACCCATCTCTTTCCACTTATGACTATAACCCTGTTGCTTGTATCTTTACAATTTATATTATTTTGTTTCCTAGTATGATTTGATTGCTTATTAGTAGCCTATGACTATCACTAAGTGTTGTATCTTATGATTCTTGATGAATGTATTCTATTCTATTTTTCTTTACGTACATATGCACCAAAGACAAATTCCTTGTGTGTCCAGGGAATTTGGCCAATAAAGAATTCTATTATATTCTATTAATCGAAACTCGATGCAGATAAGCAGGCTTCCCATTCCTAAGGTGGCAAAGCGTAACGCTTTATTGTGGTTAATTAATGACTTTTTTATTAGGGCCTTTGCTGTGATGGTTATCTTTGAAAATATCATTGACAAATAGAAAACAAAATAATATAATATTGATACAGGCTACCATACCTAGCTTTTACAGGTAGTCCTCGACTTACAACAGTTCATTTAGTACCCTTTCAAAGTTACAATGGCATTGTATAAATGGCATTGTAAGAATTGACTTAGGTTTTTCATACTTAACAACCGTTGCAGCATCCCCATGATCACATGATCAAAATTTGAATGCTTAGCAACTGCTTCATATTTATGACCGTTGCTGTGTCCCAAGGTCATGTGAGCACATTCTGCAACCTTCCGACCAGCAAAATCAATGGAGAAGCCAGATCCACTTAACAACTGTGGCAAGAAAAGTCATAAAACGAGGCAAAACTCCCTTAATAAATGTCTCACTTAGCACCATAAATTTTGGGCTCAAATGTGGTTGTAAGTTGAGGACTACCTGTACTTGAATGTTAAATGGGTGCAGTTTCGGAGAATAGCTAGGAAGGAGTGGGCTTCAGGGCAGAGGGAAAAAATATATCATTGAGAGGTGTCAAGTGGTGAAATGCTTTTCAGTCTGCTGGCTTCCATGAAAAGATTTTAGTGGCTTTATTTTCATGCTGAGACATGAACCAGTAGGATTAATTTATTTTCAACAGGCAACTGAGTCAACATCTGGAGAAGAACTTCTGATACAAAATTGTTCTGTAAGGTTTGAGAATAAGTTGAGACCCATGGAAATTTGAGAAAACATCCAAGTCACAATGAACCAAACATGAGACTTAAACAGAGCCTTCAATAACAATCAGTGTTTAATCTTTGATCAAAGTTTAAAGGCATGATGGTCAGTTGTTCCCAACATACCCCAAGGATATGCAGGGAAGAACTACCCTTCAGAGAACATGTAGCTCCTTTTTATTCAGTTAGAGACATCATAGAATAACACCCTGGTTTTACAGTACTCCTCACTAGCCTTATCAGCATTATCTCTTTCCTCTGTTCCCAGGATTGGCCATTTGGCCCCCTGTTGTGAAGGGCACAGATCAAAGGTGAGATACCTTCTTAGGCAGAAGGGGGGCATATTAAAGGTGTCAGTTTTACAGCTCTTTACAGCTCCATTCCAGGATAAATTCTATGCCCATAGATTTCAGATTGATAAGAGTTCAAATGGCAAGGATTTGACATTTGCCAAATACCTTACAAATACAAGGCATAATATATGTGTGTTACAGAAAACAAATGTTTCTACTAAAACCAACAAGTTTATATCCTTATTACTATTCCCCTTCAGTTCTTATGGAGTGTAGAAGTTTCCAGGTGTCCGGGGATCTTTGGAGCATACAAGGACAACAGTATAGGTCATATGAGCATATCATCTTTAAAAATCCCAATTTGTGACTTCTTTCGAAGTGGTTTAAAGTTTAGGTTTCTTAATTGTGTAGCCATAAAAGACATTGAAAATAATTTCCATAAAATGCATTGGAGGCTGACAGGGTTGAAATATGCGAAGATTAGTCAGGGCTTCAGTTTAACTGACTTCAGCTAAAGGAATAAGTGATGAATTCAACTGGCCTTCCCTTTAGGTTCATATGCTAACTTTTCTGAACCAAACTATGTTCATCTTAATACTGTGCAAATCAGTTGTGAGCAACATTGGTAAGCAAGTAGAAATTTACTGAGATTGGTAAGTAAGTAGAATCATAGAAGTGACTCCAGGAGAACTCCTAAGATAACAAATGTTAGCTGCGTGGTTGCACATTTTAATAGTGGAGTGTGACATATAGAATGTGCTTTTTAAACTGTCTGTAAATATTAATTTTTTGGGTTTCTACAATTGGGGTATTTTAAAGCTGATTTTTAACTGTCTATTGATGTAATTTGTTTCCTCCTCCGTGTATGTATGTGTGTATGTATGTGTGTTGTATATGTATGTACATTTGGTGTTGTTATATATTTTTTATGTTTTATGCTCCATTGTACGCCGCCCCGAGTCCTACTTGGAAAGGGAGCGGCTAATAAATCCAAATTTATTATTATTATATTATTATTGCTGCAACTGAGATGTGTTTAAAAACTTACTTCGGCATAAGCAGCCCAGAGTATCTGTAGTGGAAATAGAACTGGGATAGAAATACAGTTGTTCCCTTATAGGTCTTAATTTCTTGGATTCTAAGCATTTTTAATGCCTGTCCTGAGAGTATGGTACTCCTCTTCATACAGAGATTATCTTGCATTGTTTTTAGCAATCTGCATCCATTTACAATGTAATTTTAGCATCACTGTGGCACCAAATGTAATTAGTAGGAGGGTGGAATCTTGGATATGTTCACCACCTTAGATTGTTTGTGAAAATAATAAAGGCGGGATACAAATAAAATGAAATATTGGAGGCACAGCAGTACAATTAGGAACAGGGGTGGGTTCCTGCCAGTTCTAAGCTCTTCTATAGAAGAGGTTCCACAAATCTACCGTGCCGTTTAGAACCGGTTCCAGCTCCCTCCCCCTGCCAGTCCGCACCACGCTTGCCCCACCTGCCGCTCACTGATTGGCTGGCTCACCAATCGCCCCGCCCCCCTCTAAGAGTCCTATCTAAACCTTAAGGTCTTAAAGCTGTCAGTTTGAACACCCCTGGGGTTTTTTTCTGAAGGGTTAGGAGACATGTGCATATGTGTGTGTGGTGCATTTGCAGGGGTCTCATGCATGTGGGGGAGAAGGGCGCACATGGGGGGGTCGCACACATATGCACAGAGGTGCACATTGCATTATGGATGTGTACGCTGCATGCACGCTTTCGGGACTTGGTGCCAAAAAGGTTAGCCATCACTGACATGCCATGCTGTCTTCAGATGCTGTGGACTCATAAGTAATAACACTGGTGGTTTGCTGAGGCAATGGGAGTACTAAAGAGAAGATTCCCTGGGGGGGAAAAAGCTCAGTGAGAAGCTCTCAAGTAGGAAAGCAGTTCCAGTTCTCTTCCTCTGTTCCCTTGATCCTTTATCTCTTCCTCAAAACTCATCAACATTCCCGTGAATCACCTAAGTGAGACTGGCTGTGCACAAACTCAACTGAAAAAGTTTCCCAGATTCAAGAATGTGCACAAAGTTACCTACTGGAGCTTGGAATATGCTGACAGAAGCTTCTTTCACAGATGCTTGGCTTTAACTGGATGGGGCTTGTGACACAAATAGAAGTTGGAACTCACTCGTATATTTATTTTCTGGACTCTATCCCTCCCTTCCTACTTCATATACTGAGAGAGATCTGCTGCATAGAGAAATGCATTTTTCAATAGGACTTAATAATACTCAACTTTGTATTTGTTCCATTAATTTAACTGGAATTTAAGCACAGGTGCCACATTCCCTATGCATATCTATTTGGAAGTTCCATTCAGTTTGATGGGGATTATTCTCGATTATGTTTAGGATCGTAGGATGTATGGATTTCATTTGAAGACCAAAGCCCATATAACTAAAAAGGAGACATTCAACGGGCAACCCTTCTTTATATAGCGATTCAAAAGAAAGTCAGTGTCGTTTATTTGCAGCTTAAAAGTACATGAAACTATGTAGCTTTGGTGTCACAATGTTCTTGATTCCTATGGTATTTTTCACCATTATTCTACTGCATCTAAGACTTTGAATTAGCAATTTTATTTGCCTTCGGAAAGGTAGTTTATTCAAGGAAAAATTATGACAAATCTTTTGGATGAAGGCATGAATGAATTTCCATTGATTTAATTGATTCTTTTCTAAAGCAGAAATAACTTGGATCTCATAGAATGGCTGGTTCAGGAGTTCCAAGTATTGGCAAAAGGTTATGAATTGGAAAAAATATTTCTGCACAGCTCTAACAAATTAAAAGCGGATTTATTTTGATGCCAGTTAACTAGCAGATTGGTCTGTCTGTTAATTCAATTCATCATTTGGCTATTCATCCAAGCAGTGCCAAGCTTAGAGAAGTCATCGTCCCCCCAGACCCCTCCCTTCCTTTTGCTTCTTGGAAGTTTATTGTTTCTTCATTTTAGAAATGTCCATGTGATTCTTGTAAATCAAGAAAATGTCAGTATTTCTCAAGAATATCTTAGCAGTTACCAGGATTATGCTGATGTAAGTGTTGACCATTTTTAGCACTGTAAATTGGAAGAAGCATGTTTAGTATACTGTCTTAATGAGAAGACTATAATTATTTGGTTGAATATTATACAATGTGAGCAATGTGTTATGGGATTGGTATATGTTTAAAATATACTATTGGTCTTTCTTTAGAGGTTCTGCAGTTTGAGAAGATTGTATTTTAGAATTACAGATTTGGAAGAAACCGTAAGGTTCATATAGTGCTGTGATGGCGAACCTATGGCATATGTGCCACAGATGGCACACAGAGCCCTCTGCGGGCACGCCAGCTGTTGCCCCAGTCCAGTTCCACCATGCATGCGCACAGGCCTCCCACCTGCCAGCTGGTCTTCGGGCCTCTGCCATGCATGTGTGGGGGGATGGGTGCATGTAGGGGAGAAGGGTGCATGCATGGGGAATGCTCACATTGCATTTTGAAGCCTCATGCAGTGCCTCCGCTCCCCCTTTGGGCCTCAAAAGCCTCCTGCACAACCTAGAAGCAAAAAATGTGAGGGGGGCAGGGCATATGGGCAGGGGGCAGGGATCATGAATGCATCCGCGGGCGTTACGCATGCATGGGTGGGGGTGGGGCACACGGGGGGAGTCACATGTATTGTGTTATTGATATGGGCACGCGTGCATGCATGCACTTTTGGCATGCGACAACAAAATATAGTGATATAGTGTAACTTCTTGTACAGCTTGTTGTCTTTTTTAATGTGTCTTTTGCTTTGACACTTCTGAAGACTGAATCCCTTGGGGGAAAAAACTGACTCAGCCTCAGATACAGACCCTTGTTGTGTTAGAGCCGTCTTGCTTGTTCAAGGTTGCGACTGTCTACCATTGATGAATATATGAAAAAACTTCTGAGAGATGTCCGGTTAGAAATAATCATTTCATCAGGAAATGCAGGAAGACAATCTTGTTTTATCCCAGTTTTATTTTATACCCCAGATTTCTAGGTTTGGTGTTGGCCTTGTTTTCTTACAGGTTCCTGTGAAGCCACCCCGCTCAAATGGGAAAGTCTCTTCGATTTCTGCAATGTTCCTCGTTGTTAGTGACAGAAAGACAGAAGTTTATTTTGGTCATTGACCAATAAAAATAGAAACAATAGAAGAACAAAAAATTATTCCCTAACCACAAGAACTATTAGTAAACATATATGGGTGAAGCTTACATATAATGTAGCAAAATGTTGCTGCTTTTAGAGAAATAAATATATTATTTAACAGACAGTGCAGATAAAGGCTGTCTGAGTGGCCTGAAAATTTAAATAAAAGAGGTGTAATGAACTCATGGCGAATGTCCCTATAGAACTGGCAATACAGAAGAACATGGACTGTGGTTTCTATGGCATCTATATCACAAGAACAGTACAAATAGTCCTCAACTTACAAATGTTCATTTTGTGACCTTTTGAAGTTAGAACAGTACCCCCCAAAAAAAGTAATATGACCATTTTTTTTACACATATGGCCATTACAGCATATCCCCGTGGTCATGAGGTCAAAATTCAGATGTTTGCCAACTGGCCTATACTTACGACAGTTGCAATTACCTGGGGTCATGTGACAAGCATTCATTGGATCATGTGACCACCTGTTTGCAACTTTCTTAACCTGAAACAATGTTTTTGAGAAGCCAGCTTTGGAGTCTTAAAGTAAACTTTAAGTAAACTTGTGGTATACCTTCTATATTGTCCCACATCTGAATGGTAATGGCAAAAATGAATCCTTACCTAGGCTAAGCCAACAGGCTATAAAATGTTTATGAAAAAAACTACAAGCAGTTTCCTTGTGGCTAATTCTATCTATTATTTATAGCTAGCATGATATCTTACAGACTTTTCTATGAATACATCTAACTGTTCCTAGTGCCTTCCTGATGCCATCTTGGAGTGCTGAGTTCTAATTGTGCTTTGCAGTGTTCTTCTATATCTCTTTTAAGTCTCAGTTCAACAGAAAGGAGTGGTAAGCCTAATCCTAACTGAAGTATCCAGGGAAAACTTCCCAATTTTTAATCCCTTTAAAATGAACTTTGCATGAATAAAATGACATGGTTCGAGAGAAACACTCTTGAAAGAGTTCTCATTAGATGAAACTGATTTTTAGAATGCTTATATATCCTAGTCTTGGAGTTGACAGGTGATCCATCCCCAGTGCACCATTTAAGATGTTACCCATGTTAGTTTCACTAGCAAATCTGATGGATCACAATGTTTAAAACAATGATATAGTAGTGATTATTAGGGATTGACAAAAAGTTTGGAACAGGCTAAACTGGAATAAACCTGAAGCTTTATTTGTACAAGAACGTAGTTGCATTTATTTAATAAGGCTTTATTTACATGGATTTACTCAGTTAATTTAATCCTATCTTGTTTGCAGGAGTTTGTACTCCACCCTCAATGTTTTACCACAGTAATAAGTTATTGCAAGTTTCTGTGCCCTTAGGCCAGTTAAACCTTTGTGTCTAATCTTATTCCACCTGGAGACCTCTAGTCTTTCTCACCCCCACTAGTGTTAGGATATGTAGATTTCAAGTCTCAGAATTCTCAGCAATGATATTTCCAGTTAAGGAATTCTGCAAGTGAAGATTCACCCTCCCAAAGGCCAACTTGACCATTGTCCCACCCATAAAAGCTTTCTAGAAGGAAGACAATGTGGGTGAAGGTGCCTTTTTGCTATACTAGAGGAAGAAGCGAAAAACACACAGTAGAAGATAAAAGCGAAGAGTTAAAAGTCTTAACTCTTTCTCCTGAGTCAGAGAGGTGGTGTAACACTTAAGGCAGAGGCATTATTTTAAAACTTATGCAAGTCCCTAGCTTTTAAGACTTGACTGTGCTGTGGTTTTATAGATGTGGCTTCTGTTTAGCTAACACACAGCATATGAAGCAAAAAATGGAATTATGGCTCTACTTTGATGGTTGATGGGTTTAGAGCTCAAAAAAACAATCAGTTCTGTCCCTTTAAATGTAAGCTAAGAATCAAGCTCTTTTTGTTTATCAGTTATGCCCTTACTAGTTTTCACAGCTCTTAGGTTGTTTTTTTTTGTTCTAATGGTTTTAGCAAGGACAAAGTTTTCCCCTGCAATATTATTTCAGAGTATGATAGTGTGATCAAGGCAAAACTAAGTTATCTGAGATAATTTATGCTGTGCAACTTTAATTTGCTTGCAAACTTGGTACATAACGCCCTCCCATCAAACTGAAAAAAAAATCTAAATATTCTAAATTCTAAATAAAATTCTAAATTCTAAATATTGACAGAATATCCTATCCGTATTATATATTTGCTGTAGTGAAAACTGTGAAAAATTACAAAACTATAATTTGCCCACAGTTCCGTGTGTGTCTGATAGATAATGCATAATTTTCTCAACTTTGTATTATTGAGAATTAGAAACTATTGTTTTGATCTGTTCTTTTACAAAAATAAAGTCACATTATTGATTTTCTGCTGATTTTGTACCAGTGCAATAACTGATTCTAATCTAGCTTTCATTTATCTTTTGATGATTCAAAATTAGCCAGGGCCATTTTTTTATGTGTGTGTTTCAACACCCATGGGCAAAGAGTTGATGTGGGCATAAAGAAGAGATAATTCCATATTCAGCACTTTAGCTGCCCTGGGGAAAGGGAAGCAGGTATGGGAATATCTCATTCTGCAGCACTTCGGCTTTTCATAATATAAATGTTACTAAACCTTTGATTGCAAATATCTCACGTATCTCTTTAGATGGAGGAATTTGAGAGGAAAACAGCAGGAGTCTAAAATTGTTTGCTTTGAAACTAAATGTGGCAATTCAGCCAGCAGTTGGCTGGCTTTGCAAAAGCTTAGTGTTTACACATTTTGCATGCTTCAGAATATTAGATACTTCTATTTCCTGTGAGAGTTATTTTTTTAAAAATATCACCTTCTCCAACCCTTCCTCTCTTTCTGTCGGGAAGAAGTTCCTCACTTCAGGGAAAATATAACAAGTAATGTCTCTTGCCTTTTTGCAATTTTCTGTCTCTGTATTATGCAAGTTACACATTTATTTATTTAATTTCAGCTCTGGGACTAGAAACACTAGCTTCAAATTAAAAAATATATATGCATCAACAGGGAAGGCTGATGCCACTTTTACAACACATTTCTGTGTTTCTCAGAAGAAGAAATGAGAATAGAGTCTTTACAGAAAGTTAGATTTAGGAACAGAATTTGTTCTTAACCAGGAACTAACTGCCTGTAACAAAAGTGGTTATACCACTTCCTCATGGACTGTCTCCTTTTGCAGTCTTCAACTTACGACCACAATGAAGCCCCAGATTTCTATTGCTAAGCAAGGCAGTTATTAATAGCAGTAGCATATAGACCAGTGGTAGTCAACCTGGTCCCTACAGCCCACTAGTGGGCGTTCCAGCTTTCATGGTGGGTGGTAGAGGTTTGCTGTAACTCTGCTTTATAAATTTTATAAAGTAAAGTTACTTCCCTACTTTATAAATCACCATTACTGTGGAACCGGTGGGCGGTTAGAAAATTTTACTACTAGCAGAGATACAAAAGTGGACGGTAGGTATAAAAAGGTTGACAACCCCTGATATAAGCAGACTTATATACTGCTTCATAGTGCTTTACAACCTTCTCTGAGCAGTTTACAAAGTTCGCAACTTGCCCCCAACAAATTGTCATTTTATCGACCAGAGAAGGATGGAAGGTTGAGTCAACCTTAAACAGGTCAGGATCGAACTGCTGGCAGTGAGCAGTTTGCCTGCAATACTGCATTTAATCATGTACCACCAGGGCTCTTAAGTGAGTTGCACCCCATATTATCTTTTTTTGCCACAGTTGTTAGGCAGATCTGGGTTCTCCCATTGATTTTACTTGTTGGAGGCCATCTGGGAAGATTACAAATGATACAGATTTGTTTTTATATTAAAAATGCTAGTGACCAAGTGGCAAGAGAGGAAACTTTTTATTTGGTAGGATTTGGGGGATGACTGGAAAACTGCTGAACATAAACTTTAGTTTTCTCTGAGAGTTCTGTTTTAGCATTGCAAATAGTAAGGATAGGAAAGGAATCTGTTTGTACTTGTGAGTTTTTCTCTCTGCACGTTTTGCTTGCAACAACTGTTTGAACTGTGCTGTTTTGTTGCTGCGTTTGAGCTGGATTAAATCTCCTCCAAAGGTGAAATTCTTCCTTTCTGCAATTTTTTTTTTTTACACCTCGCAGGCTTGGAAACTGTTTGGTTGGCACCAAATAGAATAATGCCAGGGATGAACAGAAATCTATTTTATGCATCCCTTGGGACCTTCCCTTGATTTTTCTGGCTGTTGGTCAGGTACTCATCCAGTTCAACTCATGTGATGCAGATTTGGAAAAAGAAATTGCAGGTTCCATCTTGGCTTCAGTTGCCCCATCTGGGTATGCCCTCCCTCCGCAGAAACACATCTGTTGAATGCCTGCTCCAGTTTCTCTCCGGCAGCAAGGAACAGCTGAAACTTTTCTTTTGAGTGCATAGAACCAAATGGATTTTAGGTAAGTAACTGCAGGAGTTTTTCCAGGCCCATCAGTTGCGTCAAGAACCTGGCTCTTTCCTTAGCACTCCAGCCATTAGTGAGAGATGCTCCTTTTGTTGCCGTTAAGACAGGCTTTACTATAAGCATACAGTCACTGTATATCCTTCAAACTAATGTTAAAAAACTAAAGAAGGTAGAGAGGCAGTTTTACCTAGCGCACGGGTGTCAAAATTGTGGCGTCACATGATGTATTGTGATGTTTTTTTCCTTCGCGGAGCTGGGGTGGGCATGGCCTGCTTGTGACGCATCTGACCTGCGGGTTTGACAGCCCTGATCTAGCAGTTAAAGCACCAAGCTAGAAACTGTGAGACAGTGAGTTCTAGTCCCACTGAAGACCCACCTGTTTCGGCTAGCCGGCCTGGCATAACTCGACAACTTATCCACCCCTAGGTCATTTTTAATTGTTAATTTTAGTTTTTAAACTATTAATGTTATTGAGGTTTTAACCTTTTTCAGCATTGTAATTATTTATTTATTTTTTACCTCCTCTGTATGACACTGTGTTGACTGTTGCTTGTGTACGTCGCCCCGAGTCCCTGTGGGGAGAGGGGGCGACTAATAAGTTTAAATAAATAAATAAAATAAATAAATAAATAAATAAACTTAGGCATGAAAGTCCACCTGGAAACTTTGGGAAACTCTCTTTCTCTCAGACCAACTCATGTTGCAGGATTGGTGTTGTGGGAAAATAGGAAGAAGTACAGGTAGTCCTCAAGTTACGACTACAGTTGAGCCCAACGTTTTGTTGTTAAACGTTGTTTGTTGTTAAGACATTTGATAAGTGAATTTTGCTCCACTTTACGACCTTTCTTGCCGCAGTTATTAAGTGAATCACCGCAGCAGGTAAACTAGTAACCCGGTTGTTAAGTAAACCTAGCTTCCCCACACACTTTGCTTGTCAGAAGATTGCAAAAGGTGATCACAGGACTTTGGGACACTACAACGGTCATAAATATGAACCAGTCTGAATTTTGATCAGGTGATCATGGGGGTGCTGGAAATGTCGTAACTGTAAAAAACGGTTATAAGTCATATTTTTCTTTTTTTAAAAAAAACAATTTTTATTTGTTTTTGAACAAACAAACATAAAAATAAAAAAACCCATCTTCCATTACAAATTGTAGAAAGTGTGTCAATTGGTTACAGTATTTCCATGCATCTCTTCCATAGTCATCACCTGCTTTTCATATCAAATCGCATATTTTAAATTCACCTATATTCATGTATATCGCAATTATTATATCTCAACCGTAATTTGACTATAATTGTTTTTACGTCCTTTTATATATAATATTCAAAATCTAAAACAGGATTATATGATAACATTCCATTAAATCATCCTAAAATCATCCAATCGCAATACATCTTTATAACATATTCTAGATAAAGCTTTTAAACCTCCTCTCATAATCTCCATATATTGTTTATATAAAATTTCATATTATCAAACTAATATATCTATATGTATTGTTATCATTATCAATCATGATTTTACTATAGCTATTGTTGCTTCATTTTATATATACTACTAGTAAACTAAATTTAGCCTAATTTTTATACATTTTCATTGCATCAACCTGTATCAATGCTGTGGCACCTTTGAATTGTCACCAAGTGGACTGCTGTAAGTTGAGGAGTACCTGTATTAGATATGTTCACCCCCTTGAGCTATCTTTAAAAATAAAATAAATAGAATGACTGTGGCAAAAGAAAGCAAAGGCGATACCAATAGTAATGGGCGCTTTGGGTGCGATCCCAAAACAATTGGAGGATCACCTGAACACCATCAGCACTGACAAATTCACCATCAGTCAATTGCAAAGGAAACAGCTTACCTCCTTTGACGATTTCTGTAACACCATCAAACATCCATATGTGCATATCCCAAGTCCTTAGAAAGGACAATAGGCAGAGAAAAATGCTGAATCCAGTCTGAACACCGGGCTGACTGTACAACAAACCATAATAAGGGCAAGATAAAGGAAATCTAAATATTAAAAAAGGATACAAGAAAGTGAGATAGCAAAAGCAAAGTAAGGGGGAAAAGATATAAAACATTGTAAGTAGGAATGTTGGATAGCAGTTTTCCTCCTTCTTTTCCATTGTCCCCAACTGTTAACTGCTACTAAAACATTTGGGCTTTTATTTGAACATTAGATATTATTGGATATAAGGTTGACTCAGCCTTCCATCCTTCCGAGGTGGGTAAAACGAGGACCCAAATTTTGGGGGGCAATATGCTGACTCTGTAAACTGTTTAGAGAGGGCTGTAAAAGCACTACGAAGCAGTATAATATAAGACTAAGTGCTATTATTGCTATTATTGCTTTTGTCCATTTAAATTATTTGTTAATTGTTTTTGATGCAATGAAAATTGTATCTTAATTTTTTTAACCTTTAGAAACTGCATTGCAAGTGTCGCTACTTGCCTTGCTGTGTGAAATCTTGCTTGCAGGGAGATCACATCTTTCAGAATTTAGTTCAGCTTCTGTTATGGATCTACAGAGTCAGTTTTACCACTGCTGCATATTCTTCAGTAATTCAGCAGGGTTATTCAACTTTACCAGCCTTGGGCTAAATTAGTTCTTTCTACTGTCAGTATGCATCTTAGCAGATTGTGATGCTTTCATTTATTCGCTCTGGAATTATTCCTAACAAAAAAAATGTTTGTGGTTTCAATTATTTTTAAGATAACTTGGTATATTTCCTTTCAATGCTTCTGGAGGTTTTTTTTTAACATGGCTACCACATGTAATTATATACATTTTTTAAATCTGCTCTGCTTCCATTTCTATTTCAATAACAATGTATAGATGTGTCTCAGTAGATGATCTTAATTCTGTGTGAACGTTTCAAATTCCATCAGCTTTCTCAAGGTCCCTCCTTCATTCCTGCGATCATTTTCTATTTCTCCAGTAATTTGTAAGCATGGTAACCATGGTAAAATGCTGCTCTTATTGAGCTATCATTGCCAGATCTTTAATCTTTTCCTGATTCTGAATATACCATCTTGGCCTGTGTGATTAAAGCTGTCTTGTGACAGGTATCCCTACAAAACTGTGTCCCATGTATTCTAATGCAACCTCAAGTGGGGGCGGGAATGAAAAACCTTCCTGCAGAGCAGAGGGACAATAGCAGAGATGGTATTCAGCAGGTTCTGACCAGTTCTGGAGAACCGGTAGCGGAAATTTTGAGTAGTTCAGAGAACCAGTAAATACCACCTCTGACTGGCCCCACCCCCATGTATTCTCTGCCTCCCCGAGTCCAAGCTGTTTGGGAGGGAATGGGGATTTTACAGTATCCTTCCTCTGGAGTAGGGAGGGAATGGAGATTTTACAGTATCCTTCCCCTGCCATGCCCACCAAACTAAGCCACACCCAACAAGCCACACCAACTAAGCCATGTCCACAGAACTGGTAGTAAAAAAAATTGAATCCCAACACTGGTCAAGAGCTACCTTGATTTTGATTTGAAGAAAGAGATTCTCAAGCATAAGCCTTCACAGTGGCCATGTTTCAGCATGAGACAGCTTGCCTCCAGAAGTTGTGAATGCCCCAACACTGGAAGTCTTTAAGAAGATGTTGGATAGCCATTTGTCTGAAACGGTATAGGGTTTCCTGCCTAGGCAGGGGGTTGGACTAGAAGACCTCCAAGGTCCCTTCCAACTCTGCTATTGTATTGAAATTATAGCAAATTCTGGTTTACTGTTCATAGGCAAACTTGTTTATTGATTCCACCCATCAGTAGAAGGCATTAAAATAGTTAACCTAAAGCTTCAGAATTGCCTCTGGCTTTTAAAAGTCACAGACAAGACCCCTGAATCCTTCCCAAAATATCTGATTATTATATTTTCTCTTTCTCCTTCTCCTCCTCCTCCCCCTCCTGTTTGGAGGCAGAGATTGGCTGTAAACAAGTCATCTGCATTTAATTGATTTTACATGAATTAAATATAAATGAAATCAAGTCAAATGTACTTTCCATCATGGTCCCTTGCTCCTACCTTTTCTTGGAATGGAAAAGAATGAGTTTAACTACCAGAAATTATTCAAAAAAGAAGCTTAAATTTCATCAGAAGCTAGGCTCCTGTTTTCTCACATTTCCCCTGACAAATAAGAATACAGAAACAGGATTTGTGACTGGTTTGCTTCTTTTAATTTAACAACTAAGTGACAAGTAAAGATCCAGGTTTTAATGTACAGTAAAATCTTAATTCTATGGATCAAGTGGAAAAAAAGGGGATGGCATATTTAAGAGCCTTGACAGGCTAGCTTTGACATCACCTGAATTATAGAGCTGGGATTTTGATTTTGGGTTCTTGAGTTTCGTTTGTTGCTTTTTCTGAGTGATTTACCCACCTGCCTAATTGCTTTTCCAATACCATTTTTGTTTGCTGAAACAAAAACAGTCTAGAAATTGTGCTTCTCATTTTAATATTTGCTGCCAAATATCTTCACATGGAGGTTAATAGGAGGGCTACATTGAAGAAGGTTTGGGGGGGATTCATCTAAACGTATTTCAAACCATGACATTAGGAAGAATATGACAAAACATATTCTTGCATGTTCAAGCTTTGATCTGCCTAACTGAAATAAGAATGGCCGTTTTTCCCAATAAGTTTTTTGTATAATATTGTAGGGGATTCTATGTTACCATTTGGTTTTCTATCAGTTTGAATGCATGTTTATTGAGTACAGAAAAAGAATACTGTGATAACATAGCAGTAGCATTTAGGGTTATATGCCACCTCATAGCATTTTACACCACACTCTGGGTGGTTTACAATGTCAGCATTATTTGCATATAGTCCCCAACAATCTCATTTTACGATCTCGGAAGGATGGAAGGCTGAGTCAGCCTTAGACCCATCAGGATCGAACTCCAGGCTGTGGGCAGAGTTGATCAAATATAATGTGATAGTGGCAGTTTTTCAAATATATTGCCGAATAAGTTTTCATAAGCCAAAGTCCATTTTGTCGAATGCCAGAAATGGTGACGGAACAGGGTATATACGGATTTTTTTTTTAAAAGGACTGTGTTAAACTTTTGTAGATTTGCCAAGAAATCCTGGAAGAATGCTGAGTACAATGCTTAAATCTCTAGTTCCCTCAAAAGCTGTTGTTTTGGACTATGAGTTATATTACTTTATTTTTTATAAGCCTTTCCATTTCTTCTTCAACAATGATGAAATCCTAGTGTAAATAGAAGGGAGTAAGATAAGTTGGAAAGATATGAAAAATTGTGCTGTATCTCCATTCTTCCATTGTCCGGGAACTCTTACCGTGAACTGGATTTCATCAGTTCCAGATGTAGAATTGGCAGACAAACTAGAAACAAACCATTCAGGCACATGTTGCCCTCTGAAAATGTCAAGTTTGAGCAATACATCATAAGGGAAATCTATTTCTCTTATTTGTTGATGTGTGTGACGTTCCTGGAGTTAATTTATAATGTACGAAAGCAGTCATGTGAAATATTAGCACAGCCAGAGAATGGACAAATGGTCACATTTACTCCGGAAAAAGCTCAGGATTCATTAGCTCAGTTTGAACACGATTTGCATGTTGTCGTTTGAAGCAGTAGGTGACATACCCTGTTTAGTGTGGCTCCATGAAACAAAGCACACATTGTGCCGTTATTTCCCACATTGTACAGAGGATAGTATCCTCCATTTATAATCCAACCATATTTTTCCATTGCTATTTCTCTTTTTCTCTCTCGCTCTCTCATTGGACAAAGTCTGACTATTTTGAGAAGGGCAGAAGAAGGATGCATTGTCCATAAATGTAGAGCTTCTTTGTGTTACCCTTCTTTCATTCTGCTTGTTTGGTTTAACTATGGGGCCATTGGTGCTCTCTGAGCTTGGTTGTTTCATTACCCAACTTGCTAACATCATCAGTACTGAAAGGAAGTGGGCTTTGGTCTCTCTTTAAATACAAATGGCTTGCCCCATCAATGTTCTCGGTGGTTCCTTGATTAGATTGTTGTTTACTGTTTGGTTGTCTGTCTGATTTGGTAGTTTTTTAATTGGACCATTGATTACTGCTTGACAGTTGATCTGGCATTAATCCTGTTTCTTTTAAACAAGCATGGTTCTTGTGCAGGAATATGAGTTCATTACCCTTTTTGGTTGGGTTTGTATTGTTGCATGTCTCATGCAAAATGAAAGATTTAATATGAGATTCTTTTTCTTTCTTGCTCCTTCCTTCCGATAGGAAGCTGTTTAATGCACCTTTTGCATTCCGGGTCAATTTATTTAAGAGGCTTTTGTGAAACAATCTTCCAGTTCTTTCTCAGGGATCCTAAGGGATTAAAAGCAAAATGAAAAAAAAATTGGAGTTCCTCTCTATATGTTGGTTAATCACTTATTTTCTCTCAGAACAATGCTGGACTTTGTCAACCTTCAGTTAATAGAATTAAGTTCAGTCTAGTCTTACATCTTGTATATTGGAGCTTGGCAAGCTCTTATTATGCATGTCTGGAATTTTCACTCCATGCATTCACTCTTGCTCTGCTCCCCGTTTTGTCTTTTTTTTTTAGACATTTGGGCCATCATGAGTATAAATGAAAATACCACGAAACACGGACTTACCTTTGCTTGCATTTTTTAGTGGGTGGGTGGGGGCAGCCCGGCAGGCATGCCAACCTCTAAGTACCTGGTGCTGATGAGTTGCAGGAAGGTTAAATAAGACAGGCAGCTTGTCTTTCGGAATATGCTAATTCAGTATGCGGGTGGTGGAGGAAGAGGGGGCTTGTATGAATAACAGCTTTTTTTCAGGCAGAAGAATGATAATTGCACAAAGAGAATTAGAGATAAAGGTACAGCATTTGACCCATCTGCACTCCAAAGGAGAAATGTCCATTTGAGCATCTGAGGACTTGGGTACTTCATTACTCTTCTTATTGTGGTTGAATATTGCCATTTGGCAGGGGTAAGCTGCTGGGGGCTCACAGCGGTTTGGGAGAATCTCTGGCTAAGATTCTGTGCCGTTCGGAGAACCACCAAATCCCACTCTTGGCTGGCTCTGTCTACTCTGCCCCTCCCAGAAGCCCCCACGCAGCCCGTTTTCGATGCAGGTAAGTGCAGGGCGTGGGCAGAAGCTTGGGGAGGGCGAAAAGCGGGTCTACCAGATTTTGGGAAGATGGGCCCATTTCTGGCCTCCAGAGGACTTCCAGAGGACCTCCGGAGCCTGGGGAGGCTGTTTTCGCCCACCCAGAGGCTCAAGGAAAGCCTCCAGACCCCAGGGAGGCAACTAGGCCATACCCACCATGGCCATGCCCACCTAGCAACCGGGCAGAGAACCCTTGCTAAAAGTTTTGAAGCTCACCCCTGCCATTTGGTCTAAGTGGCTTGTTTGACAGCACTTTTAAATAGGCATATACATTTCATTAACTGAAATTAGGTTATTTAAAATGCTCTGGCTTTACTTATGTAAGAACGAATCAACTAAAATATGCATCTGAAGTCTCAAAGTGCTTTTTCAGGAGGTAACTAGACTAGTCAGTTGCCTCCTGAAAAAAAAGCACCTTTGGGACAGCCATGGCCTGGATGACTGCGAATCTCTACAGACTTTTATGCATCTGAAGGTAGTTTGTTTCCCTTATTTTGTTTGCTTCTAATATTTTTAATCAGTCAAGCTGACTTCTTACTCCTACATTTTAAAAAAGAAACTACGGTATTTCTGTGCTGTGCACTGTGGCAAATACAGTACAACCTGTTACAACAAGCTATGATTAACCCTTCCCCAAAAGAACAGAAACAATAAAAGTGCAGCTGCAATCCCTTTCTTTCTCCACCCTTCTTATTCATTACCAATTATGCTACTCAGATGTCTATCGTTGTGGAATTTCCAGGCTGTTTGAGAATATATTTTGGCAGTTGAGGCTTCTAATCCCAGATAATCTCCCTATAACTTGATTCTATTTTAATTCCTTCACAATTCCTATTAAGTAGAACAAAATAAGAAAATAATTAGAATTTCATAGAGGCCAAGTTCAGAGCAAACAAATGAAGCCCAGGTAACTGAGGTCAATCCTGGGGTAATCCTGGATAATGTCAATGCTTAATGATAGGATTTTGAGCCTGGTGAGATTGATAGAATGATTGTTAAGGAAGAAGCTGGGGTGGCTATTGGACAGTTTCTGAGCAGAGTGAAACATTGATAAGGAGCTTTTCTTTTGTTTGCAGAAATGTGGCTTTAAAATTGGTGGAAAGTTAAAAAAAAAGTCTTTGTTCTTCTGACTGTCTTGCAAAACCAACAAGGGGATTAAGGATAATCCAACCAGAGACTTTTTTTTAAAAGGGGGGGCGGGGCAATCTATGGCTTCACTAATTGTTAAGATATATAGCCTCCTGCTGGCAAATATTTAAAAATCTAAAAGTAGTGAGAAAAACGTGTGTAGAAAAAGAACATTTAAAATATGCTCTATTTACCCTTTGACAAAGGGCAAATCCAGGCAGCTACTAAAATTCTGCTCTGTCTCATCTAACATGAAGAAAGAACAGAAATAGCCCTGAGCCACAACAATAGCACTATCTGAAGAATTAAAGTCAGTCTAAGTAAAATCAGAATGGGATTAAGCTCACATCCTCCGTACAGAGCTGCAGGAGCAGCATTAATGTTTAAGTCATTGTGAAGCATGCTAAAAAAAAAAATTCCCTAACTGAAATTTACACAAGCTCATTGGGACATTGTAAGGTCAGCTACTTTTGTACCACAGAGCCTATGTATGTACATATGCACAACATGTTTCTTCTCCATATGGTTGCACAACATATACAGAGGGACAAACCATTATGCGACAGAATGGATTTGCTTGACTCTAATCATATCCAGGTATTCCTTTCCTTTAGAATTACAGCATAATTCTCAATAAATCTGTCCAGATATTGGGTTAGACATTTCTGCTTCCTTATTACAAGTTAGTTATTGGTGGGAAAATAACAGCATGTGTGCCTTCGGCGTTTAGTCATACTAGCCACATGACTACGGAGACATCTTCAGACAGCGCTGGCTCTTCAGCTTTGAAACAGAAATGAGCACCACCCCCTAGAGTCGGGAATGACTAGCACATATGTGCAAGGGGAACTTTTACCTTTACCTATGCTAACATTGTGAATGGTTAAATTTAGGGTTTGTGCACTTTTGATCCAACCAAATCAGATCAACTGAACAGCTTTTTCAGATGTGCACTAATACTAGTGCAGCATTAAAGGGAAATACTCAGTTTCTGGAACTGACTCACTGAAGCAAGTGCATCTTGACTGTAAACTTGACAGCTGTCCTCAAATTCTCAAAGCACAAATGCGAAGCAATAAAAATGTAAAATCCATGAACCAGCTCAATGAGTTATAATAATGATATACAATGAGAGCTCTGTGCTTGCTTTTAGACATATAAGCACCAATATCTGCTAGCCTTTTCATACTTTTCAGCTTCCTTGGCAGTGCTTCCTTAGCTGTGTCATGGAGAAGAAAGTCTGATTCTCCACTTGGAAGAAACCAAAATAGTTATTTTAGAAAACATGGTCATCGGACTTCCAGGAAAGCAATTATAGACTGAAGACAATTCCCAAAAGTAGAGCTGATGGCCACAGTGGGGAATGCAGAGCTGGTAACTAGCCTGGCAATTCCTCTTCAGACAAAGAGATTTGAGTTTGCCCACAAGTGCTCCAGACAGCTGTTTCTTCTGAGGAGACTATCAGGCAGTAGTCTCTGGTGGGTATAGAGATCTGGAGACAAGGAAACAACCCTCTTGTTCAAACTGTGGTCAGTGCCATGATCCCCCATTCGGGACCGAGATTCTGAATCTGAAGAAGCTGCTCCAGCTGAAACTGTGGAATGCCTCAGGAGACACCAACTCAAGACACCCACAGGCATCATCTGTACAGATGAGACAGTCAGATGAGGATGACATAAGCCTCCCAATCTCTGTACCCAGCAAGTAGAGAGACGAGCAGAGCAAAGATATTCCATAAGGCTACTTGCTAAGCAACAGAATAAATTTCTTGATGAATCACAGCTGGCTGCAGCTGATTTAAGTGGCAACCCTGACCCATGCTCTTTTTACTGGCAACAAATCTGATTTGCAATTCTTGCACAACATTCCTATGAATCTCATTCATGCAAGAAACCTTTAAACATCTGACCTCTGGACTAGCTGACAACCTGACTTGGCTCTTAGAACTCTGTATTGGATTTGGATTATTCTTCTGTATGTTCCTATTAAAAGCAAACTATGTGTGTGTGTGTGTGTATGTGTGTGTATGCATGTATGTATATGTATATGTATATATGTATGTATTTGTGTTACAACCCCTGGTGTGCCCAATGCAGCCCTGGTTCGATTCCCAGTAAGGGTATGGCTAGCTGATGAGAGCTAAATAGCTTGAAATAGATCTATACTAGTCTCTCTTTATTTATTTATCAGCACAAATACAACACACACACACACACACACACACACACACACACACATATATATTAGCTCGAAATAGATCTATACTAGTCTCCCTTTATTTATTTATCAGTACAAATATAACACACACACACACACACACACACATATACATATACATATACATACATATACATATACATATACATATATATATATATATATATATATATATATATATATATATATATATATATACATACATACATATATACACATATATACACATATATACACACACATATATAGTGTATCAGTGGTTGGGGGAGGTTACTCTTTTTTAAAATTGAAGTTTGCCCACTTCAATGCCAGCAAATGTGCTGAACTGCAGATCCCTTCCTTCCAACCAGCGTAGCTATCCCTGGATGACAAACCTGTGAGAAAAGTAGAAATTATGGTCTCCACACATCAGAGGGCCAGATTGACATGTGGTTATGGTGATGGCCTAAAAAACCAGGAGACTGTGAGTTCTAGTTCCATCTTAGGCAGAAATATTGGCTACCACTCTCTCTCAGCCCAACCTCCTCATAGGTTTGTTGATGTGGGCAAAAATAGGAGTTAGAAAAACTATTAAGTAGGTTAGCTTTGAGTTATGTACAAAGAAATAAAGGTGAGGAAAAATCTGGGTGCATCCCCTCATGTACCCCCACACGTGCATCGGGGCCCCATATGCGTCTCGCGTCTCGCGCATGCACAGCAGAGATCCAAAGACCAGCTGGCCATTGGGAGGTGCACACACATGCATGACAGAGCTGAACTGGGGTGGTGGCTTGCGTCCCACAGAGAGGGTGCTCACCATCTCGGACCTAACCTATTCTCCAACTGGGAACACTTCTTTCCAGATCACTATCTATCTTAACCTAAGTCCCTGTTGCCCATTCTTACCCGTGGACTTAACAGTTTGTCCTTTCAGTAATGTTTACTTTAAAAAAAAATAAAGTTTTATTACTTTTCTACAATAACATTTGTTTAGTGCTTAATAAACATGTTTAGTTCTTAATAAACATGTTTACCAAGTAATAAATAAATGTAGTAGTAGTAATACTTTTCCAGTAGAGTGGAGGGAGGGGTCACAGCAGGGTTAACACAGCCTGATTGGTCCATTTGACTGAGAGAAAACTTCTTAACCTTCGCCTTCTCCCGTTGGTTCCCAGTTTCCTCTCAGTCAAGGTCCAAGACTCAGGTTTGGTTCCTAGTAGGTTTTCTAGTTAGTCAGTGTATGTTAATTGATCTTGATTAAATTTAGAAATTTTAATTTGGTTACCTTTAGAAAATGTATTTTTTGTAGTGGGTCTGCCTTGCAGGGCTGTTGTTGGCTGCCCTTAGAAGGCTGAGAGATTCTGCAGGGGGGGGGCGCTGGCTTCCTCCCCCCGCTTAGAAGGTCGCTCCGGTCTGATGCCTGGTGTCTCGGGCGTGCCGGGCGACCCTACGGCTATGCACACATGCCTTTTAGTGAAAGTCGCAGCGCGCCGGGGCTTTTCAGCGCGAAAGCGACAAATCGGCTTCATTTTGAATTTCGCACAGTCCGGGGCCGGTTACAGCCCGCGGCGACGGCGCGGGGCCATTTTTTCTGGGATTTGGAGGTCTCCCGGTGAGTAGGAGCTCCAGTGTCTTGCTTTGGTGCCGCTGGGGGCGGCGAGCGTGCAAACGGCCGCCCGCAGCCAGAGGAAGCGAAGGGCGAGGTCGGCGGCCATTTTTAGGCGCGCTTTGGCCAGGGACCGCCCAAAGAAGCCAGCAGCCATTTTGAATCACGTGTCTGGGCATTGCAGCACGGAGAGGCTGAATACAACGTGGCCGTGCTGTTTGTTGTCTACCGGAGGCCCGGAGCAGGCGATTCCCACCAGCTGAAGGGCTGTTCCTGTCTCAAATTTATTTGGTGCACGTGAGTGGGGCGATGGCGGATAGAACAGAGGCTCAGCAGGCCTTACCATCTCAGGCAGGCGATGATAAGGCTGAGCCCACTCCCCCTGTTAGGCCTCGGGCTTCTAGGCCTTCAGCAGAGGAAAGACCTTCCAGAGCTCTGCAAAGGGATGAGCTCAGGCGATCCAGGGCTATAGAGAAGGTCATCGAAAGAGCGGAGAAAAGACAGGCCCGGGATCCTGGGCCTAGATCCAGATCTCCACGCCCCGTGGCTTCCTGCCCTTCCCCACCTGTGGCCAGGGGGTTCAACCCTTCCTCTTCTTCCTCTGCTTCCTCAGATAGATCGGATAGGAGTCAGCAGCGGGGGGGCCCTCGCTCTCCTTCTGTTTCCCTGGGGACTAGAGAGGCAGATAGGGGGGACCCATTGGAAGGCACCTCTGCAGGTCCCATTAGGGGTAGGAAATCCAGCAGGGCCTACGTGGCTCCAGATTATGATACTGAAGGTGATGAGGAGGATCTAGAACACCTCCCTGAGAATCTCAAAAGGATTATTTCTGCAGCCATCTCTAGGGGCATTGCTCAAAGGGACAGGCCTTCCCATCACAGTCGAGTTACTCCCTTTAGTAGGTCCAGATCTAGGGCTTCCTCTCCTTCCCTCATGAGTGAGGTTTCCTCTAGGGGGGAAGCACGGAGGGATGATTGGGGGTTCTCTGAGGAGGAAGATGCGGCCCCTGAGCCGCCTCGCTCTTCTAACCTTTTCCTCCAGGCCATGTTCAAGCCATTACTCAAGAAGGCTAGGAGAACCACCAAGGTGGGCACGGGGGACCCCACGGTCCCACCGCCCACGGATCCAGACATGGTCATGTTCTCAGCGACGGCCACTAATAAAGAGGAGATTCCTGCCCCTCCTCTTTTCTTAGAGGTAGCTACTAGCCAATGGGCCCGTCCTTCTAATTTTTCCCCACCTGGCAGCAACGACCGTCGCGCCTATAACATGGAAAAGTCTTTTGTGCAGGCTATTCAGCTCCCAGTTGTAGATCAGCCCATAGCAGCTTTAGTCTCCTCTTCCCCAGTGGTCTCAGGGGACGCAGCTGACAAACTCAAGCCAGAAGACAAGAGGGCGGAGCTCACCTTACGTAAAAATTTTAAGGCCTCAGCTTGGGCGGTGCGGGCAGCGGCTGCTGCTTCGTACTTCAACCGCACCACGGTCATGTGGCTCCGCCAGCTTCAGGATCGAATTCCGATCCAGGATGAGCGCGTACACCAGGATTTAGCTAAAATAATGGCAGCGTGTCAGTATTCGGCTGATGCGACCCTAGACGCTGTTAGATTTGGTTCTAGTGCTTTGGCCACCTCGGTGGCCTCTCGTAGGCTCCTATGGCTCAGGAACTGGCAGATAGACTATAAAGCCAAGTGGGATCTAGTAGCGGCTCCCTTTGAGGGTCCAAACTTGTTTGGAGCTTCCTTGGATCCGATTTTGGTGGAGAATAAAGATAAAAAGAAAGTCATGCCTACATCCACCAAGAAGGCAGAGTCACGTAGTCACCCCTATCGCAGGCCCCAGTTCAAGTCTTATGACAGGGATCAGGACCAGCGATACCAACCGTACAGGCAGGACAGGTCATTCAACAGACAGGGGTTTCAGGACCGTTCTAGATTTCAGCCGCAGTCCAAGCGGCCCTTTCGTGGGGGGGGCGGCCGCCCCTTCCGCAGAGGGAAATGACTCAAACCCGAGTCATCCCATCGGAAGCCGCCTGGCACTGTATGCGGACGAGTGGGATCGGATCACGTCAGACGGTTGGGTCAGGGCGACCGTTCGCCACGGCCTAAGGTTAGAATTCCTCTCCAATCCCCCAAGTTTTTTCAAGGTTTTTCCCCCGGCCCGGGATCCGAAGCGACGTCTCCTCATGGACCTCGCGGTCGCCCATCTGCTAGAAATCAGGGCGGTGGAGGTCGTTCCGGAGCAGGAGAGGGGTCTGGGCTACTACTCCCACCTGTTCGTAGTTCCAAAATCCTCGGGGGGTTGGAGGGCGATTCTCAACCTGAAACGCCTGAACCGCTACTTAGTATACAGGCGGTTCAAGATGGCGTCCCTGAAATCGATTCTGCAGGGCATTCGGAGGGGGGATTACATGGCCTCAGTAGACTTGACGGAGGCCTATCTCCACGTTCCCATCCTTCAGTCCCACCGGCGTTATCTCAGGTTTTCTCACCGGGGCAGGCATTACCAATACCGGGCTCTCCCGTTCGGTTTGGCCTCAGCTCCGCGGACATTCACCAAGGTCCTGGCAGCACTGGCGGCTTACCTGCGTTCCATTCCGGTGAGACTTCAGTGCTACTTGGACGACGTTCTCATTCAGGCGGGGTCCCTATCCAGAGCCAAGTCGGATCTTCGGCTGACGATCCGTTGGCTTCAGGCGTTGGGGTTTTCCGTGAACTTCCCCAAGAGCCACCTATCCCCATCCCGGCAGATCCTACACTTAGGGACAGTGATAGATTCCGAGTCAGGGAGGGTCCGCCTGTCTCCAGAACGCTTGTCCAGCCTGCGCCAGCTGGTCTCCTCCGTACAAAAAAGAAGGTCTGTTTCCATCCTGACCTTGTCTCAACTTCTGGGGAAGATGGTCTCTTGCATAGGGATAGTGCCCTGGGCCCGGCTCCATCTGCGGCCTCTCCAGTGGGCCTTGATCCCGGTCCAGAGAAGGATGATGAGCAACTCCTTGCGGCCAGTTCCTCTACCAGCGGAGGTGAGACTATCTCTTCAGTGGTGGATGTCCCCGGCGCTGCAACAGGGGGCTTGCTTTTGGGAGCCCGAGAGAGTCACCGTGACGACGGATGCCAGCCTCTTCGGCTGGGGGGCCGTGATGGACTCCGACATGACCCAGGGACGTTGGTCTGCCTCGGATCTCCGCCACAACATCAATTGGCTGGAGCTGAAAGCCGCGAGACTTGCCCTACGGACTTTTCGTCATCACCTGCGGGGGCACCATGTCCTCCTGCTTACGGACAATGTGGCGACGAAGGCCCATGTCAATCGCCAGGGGGGCACCCGCTCGCGTTCTCTCTGGCGAGAGGCGCAGTTGTTGGGCCTGTGGGCGGAGAGACACTTAGCCTCCATAGTGGCGGAGCACATCTCAGGAGTGTCCAATCTTCAGGCGGATTGGCTGAGTCGCACAACCCTAGACGATGGCGAGTGGCAACTGGGCCCGGAGTTGTTTCAGAAGATATGCAGCAGGTTCGGCACGCCTCTGGTGGATCTGTTCGCCTCTCCCGACAACGCTCAGCTGCCCCGGTTCTTTACCCGGTTCCAGTCCCCGTCGGCGGAAGGAGCGGATGCTCTCAGGAGCCGGTGGCCCCCGGGCCTTCTTTATGCCTTTCCTCCCCTTCCCCTCGTTCCCCGTACGATAGGGAAGATAGTCACAGAGAGGGCTCTCGTTATCCTGTTAGCCCCTTACTGGCCGAGGAGACCCTGGTTCGCGGACCTGGTCCAGCTGTCGGTAGCAGACCCCTGGAGGATTCCCCCGGGGGAGGTCGTTCTGAGTCAGGGGGCTTTGCATCACCCAGGGCCTCAGTGGCTCCATCTGACCGCATGGCTCTTGAACGGAGGGTCCTGAGGGGGCAGAGGCTGTCATCGGGAGTTATAGCCACCTTAGAGGCGTCTAGGAGGCCGTCCACGGTTAGGATTTACAATGCCACATGGAAAGCGTTTGCGAAGTGGTGTATCCCTTTGGGGTTGGATCCTTCTAGAGCTACCGTTCCAAACGTGTTGGAGTTCCTCCAAAAGGGGTTGGAGGACGGCTTGTCGCATAATACGCTCCGGCGTCAGGTGGCGGCCTTAGCCACCATTCTGGGGGGGGAGGGTTCCCTCACCCTTTCCCGTTCTCCTCTGATTAAGCGTTTCCTGAAGGGGGCGGCTAACATCCGTCCACCTCCGGTCCATAGGTTTCCGACCTGGGATCTGACCCTGGTTCTCCAGGCTCTGACGAGCTCCCCGTTCGAGCCACTTAGGACGGTACACATGCGTCTGCTTACCCTTAAGGTGGTGTTTTTAGTGGCCATTACATCGGCCAGGCGCATTTCAGAGTTGGGGGCCCTTTCTTCACGCAGTGACTTGTGTGTTATACACCAGGACAGGGTGGTCCTTCGTTTGGATCCTTCGTTCATTCCGAAGGTGAATTCACAGTTTCACAGGGCCCAGGAGGTCGTACTCCCGAATTTTTGTCCCAATCCCTCAAGGGAGCGGGAGTTAGTGTGGCATAAGCTGGATGTTCGCCGGGCTGTTCGCATTTACCTAAAGCGAACTGAGGGCATTAGGAGGACGGAGGCATTATTTGTTTCCTTTCGCCCAGGCTCGTTAGGATGCAAGGTTTCTTCTTCCACCATCGGACGATGGATTAGGTTGGCCATACTTGAGGCTTACGGAGCTTCTGGGAAGACTCCCCCATCGGGGATCACTGCGCACTCCACCCGCAGTGCCGCTACTTCGGCGGCCTGGGCCACCAGGGCACCCTTCGAGGATATTTGTAGGGCGGCCGCTTGGGCCTCCCCCACTCCTTTTATTAGGCACTATCGTTTGGATACTTATGCCTCGGCTGAGGCATCTTTTGGCCGGAGGGTCCTTCAGAGGGTGGTGGCCGATTCCTCACCTGGGACCCAGTCTGCCCGCCCGGGGACGTAGCGTGGGTATGTCCCTGCTGTGACCCCTCCCTCCACTCTACTGGAAAAAGAACGTTGGTCTTACCTGAACGTTTTTTTCTGGAGTAGTGGAGGGAGGGGTCACATTTCCCGCCCTAGTTAGTTAGACAGGGTCCGGGAGGTGTAGAATCGGGAGGCCCCGGGGGGGCTTGTCCTTGTTTTGTGTTTGCTTGCAGATGCTGGCCGTGACATCGCGGAAACTGGGAACCAACGGGAGAAGGCGAAGGTTAAGAAGTTTTCTCTCAGTCAAATGGACCAATCAGGCTGTGTTAACCCTGCTGTGACCCCTCCCTCCACTACTCCAGAAAAAAACGTTCAGGTAAGACCAACGTTCTTTCTATCCAGTTGCACCCAAAACCACATTTCTGTACCACATCTACTGCTATATTTTATTTCAAAAAGAAAAAAAACTTTTTAGAGTCCACTTCTAGTAGCAGAATAGGCCTCCAATGCATCTTCAGATAATTGACATGATGTAATTGATAATACATTTCAAACTACCTGGCTGTTGCTAAAACCCCAACTAAGATCAATATTAAGATCCAGCAAATATCTTCTGCTGAAAATATCAGTTGGCCAATAACAATTACTTCAACAATCCACACCTTTCTATAGCAGTGTCATAGAAAACATCTGCTAAGGCCTCTGTTGTAATGCTAAAGGTCAAGGGTGTCAAACTGGATTTCTTCAAGGGCTGGATCAGCATTGTAGTTCTCTTCTGCGGGCCAGGGAATGGGTGGGATGGATGCCTCTGCAACACCCTGCGAACCAAAATGAGGCGTGGGGGTCCTTGTGCCCCCCCCCTCCGTGCCTCATTTTCACCCTCTATGGCCTCCTGCACATTCTGCTGGCTGGTTTTGGGCCCGTTTTTAGCCCGTTTTTGGCCAGCAGAGTGCTGCAGGAGGCCATGGAGTGTGAAAATGAGGCACTGGGAGGCCACATGCAGCCCATTTTAGCTGCCAGAGGCACCTCGGACCAGTCCTTTAATATTTCCAGGCCGGCCCCATGGGTTGGCTTTAAGCATCCCGCATGCCGGATCCGGCCTGAGGGCCTTGAGTTGGACACCCCTGCTATAGATGAAGACATGTATGCCCTTGTATTTAATGCCTTATTTCATGCGTCTCCCAGCTAACCACTTGCTTTTTTTGCTGTGAGGTCTTGGCTGATTTAAGTATCTCTGTTGATCTTATAGAGCATGTGTGTCAAACTTGCAACGTTTGTTGTCGCACGTGGCATATCATAACTTCTCCCACCTTTGCTAAACCGGGGGAGGGTGTGGTCAGCGCATGATGCATCTGGCCCACGGGCCACAAGTTTGACACCCCTGTTTAGAGGAATGAGGATTTGAACCAGGGTTTTCATGGTGCCAATCCACCCAGGCAGTATATGTGTGTGTTCGTGTGTCTGTACATGCCTATACAAATGGCTTCATGGGACATAAACAGCACTTTGAATTGAACCCCATCCCAACAGGCAACCCAATGTAGCCCCTGTAGGTTAGAGAACACTCTGCTATACTGGGTTTCCACAGTGAGAAAGTGGGTGAGTCAATTCTGCACTCTCTGTAGCTTTCAATAATTGATTAGAGTAGCTCATAGATTATAAGCATCTCTTCCTCTTAAAAAACTTCATTTCCCTATTTGCACATATCTTTTTCTGTTGGAATTGCTACTTGTTATTTCCATCAAAATCATTTAAAAATAATAATAGATTCTTAATAAGTAAATTATTAACAAATACTCTTTCCCACAAATGAATTTTCACTCCCCTTTCCTGGGCAGTAGAGTATGAACCAAGGAGTCATCAAATCTATAGCAATATGGCTGATCAGAAGCATAATTTCATAGTCAGGGACGCATCAGCCAGGAAGTAACTCTGCTAAATGTTTTACCATCTGTAGGATCTCCAGGAATTCAGAAGAAGCCAAACTTCTTCTTGGCAGGGGTGAGTTGGCAAAGGGAAGGATGAGCTTCGAGGAGTTGCTTTATTGGAGTATACGTAACTGTTTTCCTTTAATAAAGTTAACAAGGAAACAGTTAGTGAGAGAAGGAACATTTTGTGGTCAATAAGTTTCTAATTCCAAAAGCTGTCTTATTATTCATATGTGCATGCGCTCAAAAGAGAGCAAAGCAAAAACTGGACTAATTCATAGATTTATGAGAAATGTGTGTGTGTGTGTGTGTGTGTGTGTGTATGTACAGTACTGTTGATGCTCAGTGCAGCTCAAAGTTTAATTTATTTGATTCAAACTTGCACAGCTTTCATATCCAATTGCCTACCCTACACCCTCAGTGACTTCTGAATTGGAAGTGAATTTTGTTTATTCAATACTGGTTTATCTCATGCCAGAACAGCTGTCTCTAAATTCATAGGCTTCTTTATTTATTGCCTTCATATAAGCCATCCAATATTGAAAACGCTTGCATTTTCTTTTGTCTTGCAAACAACAGTCAATTCCCTCCCCCCTCTTACTGCACTGAATCTTTTTGATTGCCAAAATTTATAGGTGATCAACACTGTGGACAGTTTGCAATTAGTTTGTGATTATTTTATGCGCCAGACACATCTGGGAAAAGGAGAGATATGAATCTCCTAAGTTGTAACATATTGCTCCATGTAATATATGTTATGTATTTATTCACAAGCATTGCATTATGTTTATTGATCTTTAGTAAAGTAGAAAATTGCAACACAGCCAATATAGTGTTTCTTGGGAAAATGAAGAGGAAAATATTCTTTGCTGAGCCATATGGAACTATATGGATGATCACTGTATTCATCTAAGTAACAGAACTTGTGTCAAACTCACGTGTACAAGAAGTACAATATAATCCATGTGGCTGAAATATTGTGTTTCTCTGAAAATAAGACAGGGTCTTATTTTCTTTTGACCCCCGAAATAAGTGCTTGGCCTTATTTTTGGGAAGGTGTTATTATTTTTGAGGTGCAGGAGACAGCGAGCGTGGTCACCTCATGGCTGCTGCTGTGTTTCAATATTTTGGGGGAGGGCTTATTTTTGGGAGAGGGCTTATTTTCAGGGAAACAGGGTAATAAATATCCTATTACAATTTTGATGTGAAATGCAACTTTGGAAATAATTTAGTACCTCTTCTTTATTTGGTTCTACCCATGGCTGAGAGTTGGACTCATCAGAAAGAAAAAAAAAAGAGTAAAAACAGAATAATAGAGTTGGAAGGTACGGTATCTTGAAGGTCTTCTGGTCCAACCCCCTGCTTAAGCAGGAAACCCTATATCATTTCAGACAAACGGTTATCTAATCTCTTCTTAAAAACCTCCAGTGTTGAAGCATTTACAACTTCTGGAGGCTAGTCGTTCCACTGATTAATTGTTCTAACTGTCAGGAAATTTCTCCTTAATTCTAGGATTGATCTCTCCTTGAATTAGTTTCCATTAAGCAAGAGAGGGTTATGAAATGCCATCTCTACCTTATGGCAGTGACATCTTATCTGCTGGATTAAATCTATACAGTTTTCTATATTGAACTAAGTAGAAGTTGAAAAATGACCTTTTTTCCAACCTGAGCCACTAGGACATGTCTTTGTGAGGATTCCCAGATATTTTAGTTAAAGCCAATAAAGATCTCACTAGCTATGGAGGGTTCAGGCTAAGAAAGAAGATGTTTTCTGTCTAAACTGTTCACATAGGACAGTTAATCTTAAGATCCGTAGTTGACTGCTGTTTCTGAAAGGACAAGTGTGCAAATGTGGAAAGAGACTTCCTGATATGAAATGTACTAAACTAATTTTACAACAAGTTTCTCTCTCCAAGACACTAGGGCTTCTTGCATGGACACTTATCAAGACATAGATCAAGACACTAGGACTTTTGACATGGACTCAGTAGCAAGTTTCCTTTGGTATATTGGGATGTAGAGAGTAAGGAGGATGACTTTATCAATTAATTAATTAATTAATTTTATATGCTACTCATCTCTTACAATAGAGTAAAAACAACATAAAACATTAAAATATTAAAATCATAAGTATTAACATTAAAATTAATAAAGTTGGTAAGGAAGGGATAATAAGAGAGCAATGGAAGAATCACTACCTAAGCAATAGCATCTGAAATTTTTAAGTCCAGAATAGTAAAATAACAAATGACTGATGCAGATGCGTCTCTAATTCAGTGGAATATAAGGTGGAGGAGGACTTACAACACAGTCCCAAATAATTCTTCAACGAACAGTATTCTTAGAATTATGGATGTTTGGTCTATAATTCTGATATTGATGTTGCAACATCTATATCAGGATTATAGATGTTGGTGATAATTATATGTTTATCTGTCTCTGTTTAAGGAAGTAGAAAAATATTATCAAATTAATGAAAAGAAGTTCTAAGGGTGACATGTTAGCAGTGATCCAATATCTCAAGGGTTGGCACAAAGAAGAGCGAGTCTGGCTATTCTTCAGAGCACCCGAGGGCAGGACAAGAAGCAATGGATGGAAACGAATCAAGGAGAGAAGGAACCTAGAACTAAGAAAAAAATTCCTGACAGTTTGAACAATTAATCAGTGGAACAACTTACCTCCAGAAGTCTATGAAATTCTCAGTCATCCAGGTCACGGATGTACCAAAGGTGCTTTTTCAAGAGGCAACTTGACTTTCTGATTTTTCTTTGAAGATGTTTTGCTTCTCATCCTACAAGCTTCTTCCGCTGAAACAAAACGTTTTCAAAGAAAAACCAGAAAGTCCAGTTGCCTCTTGAAAAAACACCTTTGCCTTCAGAACTCGTGAATGCTCCAACACTAGAAGTTTTGAAGAAGACATTGGACAACCATTTGTCTGATAGTATAGGGCCGTGATGGCGAACGTATAGCACACATGCCATAGGTAGCACACGGAGCCATATTTGGTGGCATGCCAGCTGTCAGATCTGGCACACATATGCACACCAGTCAGCTGATCTTTCACCCTTCTGGAGGGCCGGAGGAGGCTGTTTTCGCCCTACCCAGGCTTCAGGAAAGCCTCCGGAGCCTGGGGAGGGTGTCGTGCGCGCATGTGCAAGTGGGCGGGGATATTGAGTGGGCACATGCAATTTTGGCACGCCGTAAGAAAAAGGTTCGCCATCACTGGTATAGGGTATCCTGCCTGAATAGTGGGTTAGACTAGAAGACATCCAAGGTCCCTTCCAATTCTGTTCTGTTCTGTTCCATTCCCATTCCATTCTACTCTTTGACTTAACCGTCAACTGAAGGTTTCAGTTTTTTTTTTAAATCCAGCAAACAGCAGTGTCTACAGGGAGCAGTCAAAAAAATCAAGTTGGAGACCATGAACATCCATCAAAGACCTCCCCCTTTTCAGATTTGCAAGAATACAAGTTTTACCTTTTTCTGTGGAGTTAGGTTCTTAGTGCGGTCTGCCTACCATGGTTCTAACTGGAGAGCTTTCATTACAGAAAACATGAGGCACTGAACTGGGCAGTGTCAGTTAAATGCCTTAGAGATGAAAGAACGTTGAGCCCAATGGTGTTCAACTTTGGCAACTTTAAAACCCGTGGACTTCCTTTTCCAGAATTACCCAGCCAGTCTTGCTACTTTGGAAATTCTGAGAGTTGAAGTCTACGAGTCTTAAAGTTGGCAAGGTTGGACACCCCTGATTTAGGCATTTGTATGATGACGTGTTCACTTGCGAGAGCAGACAGGACTGAATTTCACACTGACATATATGACTTGATGTCTCTAGGGTGCCTGCAAAGATGTGAGGCTGATATTCACAGCACATTTTTTTTAATTGAAAAAGAATCAAAAATTTTCTCTGATATATTAAATTAGACAAGAATAAAAGAGAACAGAGCCATCACATAATATTTTCCCCCAAAAGAAAATAACAAGCAACAGATCTCGGGAGGGGGGGATCTTTACTCTCAAGAAGCAGCTGGCTTACCCACAGATTCTAGGTAACCACATTTTCCACTTACGTTTCTAAAATAAGAGTAACATTTGCAGCTCTTGGGTCCATCCATGCCTCTGATGTGATCTTCTGTTTCTCCCAGCCCTTAGAAAAGTCTTGGTTTGTATCTCTTCAAAACCACATATTCTTTCATTATGTGCTGCTTTCTATTGAAGACCATATCATTGGTACTTAAACACAGATATTTGTTCTCTGATAAATATATACATTATCTAGTTGCATAAATTTTCTATAGGTTTCTGGATCTATATTATTAATGCAGTCTTAACCATGTGACCATTTAAATCAGTTATTTTATCAATTTATCTAGAGCCAGTTTAGATTTAAGCCCCACCTTAACCATGAAAGCCAACTGGATGACTTTGTGCAAGTCACTCTCAATCTAACCTACCTCACAAGGTTATTGTTACGGGGAAAATAGGAGGAGGAAGAGAAATAAGTGTGTGTTGGACCAGTATTGGTTTTGCAAGCATCCCATTGCAGCTATTAAGTCTAGGGTGTTTGCTAGGTAAATTGTCCCAGCCCTTTCAGACTTCAGCTAGCTGTCAGGCCACAGTCAGGCCAGTCTTTCTTGGAAAAAGAAAAATGCCTACAGTCTAGAGACAGATGAATTTGCAGGAAGAGAAGACCAATAACTAAAAATAAAGATTCTCTTCAAGGGCAATGTAGGTTGGTGACTGCCAAAATGTGGTAGAATTTCTTCCATTCAGAACTGTGCAGTATTGCACGTTTTTAAGTAGCAGAACTGAAAGACAGCAATGGTAAGATGGTAAGAAAGCCAACTGGCACCGCCCCCCTGGATTTCCATTTATTTTTTTAATGCATCAAAATGTCTAATTACCTGTCATAGTCATAGCCCTTTTCCTATTTTCAACTAATTCACTGGGACCTACTCCATGCAGAGGATTGCATTAGAGGTGTGCAAAATTCTGAGGGACCACATCATATTTTAGTCCCATAACTCTCCATGAGTTGCCCATTTGGGAACTGAAGATGACGTTGTGTTCTCTTACATAGCCGCTACAGGGGAAGAGGAGGAGGCACCAGCCAGCTGTTTCTTTCTTGCTTCTATGGAATGTGGAGAAGAACCTCCCAAGGATGCCTCTGAACTTGAGCAATGGTGCAATTAGGGCTGAACTCAATCCAAAAATGACGAAGGCTCTAAAAAGACCATCTGAGCCATAGCAACGGAAGGGTGCTGTGGCAAAATGATACACAATACTGCTGCAACTCCCAATTCTTTTTTTTAATGTATAATCACAGGCCAAGAATATTATGCAGTTCCAGTACCTTATTTTTAGTTTTAAGCTTTTACTTTGTTCTACCATAGAATGCTGCTTATCCCCCACATAAATGTGGTATGGCTATAGAGATTTGTTTTACTCATGTGGGCATCTGATGTTATGATTTCAGTGACTTAAAACATGAAACTTCACATAACCAATATATGCTTTAAAAATAATCAGGGTTCCTGTTTCTTGTATTTTTATAGTACAGGGATTATAAATCAAGGAGTAGGATTAGAAAATGATAACGCTTGTGTGCAGCATAGTTACACATGGCCATTTACGGTTCATTGCTAAGTTATTTAAGTATCTAAACCACGGGTGTCAGACTCCATCACATCACGTGACATATGACGTTTTTTGCCTTTGTGGAGCCAGGGTGGGCGTGGCCCATGTATCATGCATCCCGTTCATGGGCCGCCAGTTTGACACCCTTTCTGAATTTACTTACTGCATTCTTTTATTTGAATGAACTTTTCATTCTTTTTGCACAAGGATTTCTTTCTCATCCCTCCCCCCATTGTGATGCTAGGAAATGAATCTGGAATTGTCTGCATACAAAACACATACCTTACCTTTACTTTAATGATAGGCTGGTTTGAAATACAGTGGCCATACCTTCCTCAAGGGCTCAGGCAAAACGCAACAATTTATTAAGGATGGTTTTTTTAATGACTTAACTCCAACAGAGAAGGCCATTTTCTCTCTTTCTATCTTTTACTGACTGTTGCATTCTAAAAGCCCCACTCAAGCTAAGGCATAAAAGTAAACAGCCAACAAGTTTTCCTCTTCAAAGTAGCACTCTTTCTCAAAACAGCAAAGGAGTACTGTAATAAGGAAGAAAAAATTATTTTGGGTCACTTCTCAAGATCTCCATTTCTGACTAATTATTGACCAGAGCTACGTATAATTTATGCTTTTAAAGCAACTCTATAATTTCCAACATCTTTTTATATCTTGTGTAAACGCAACCAAAAGAGGAAGAGATAGCTGAATCCAATAGGTGGAGAGATTAACATTTTGTACATGCTACAGATGGAACTTCCCTGAGATTATAATGATCCAGTCAAAGTCAATACTTTTAAATAACACACTGGATTCTGATGGTAGAATGAGGCAGTTGAAATTGAAATGTAGAGCTTCAGTTTATTAATCTGCCCCACATTCTTAATATGTTTTCACAGATGGTGACACATCTCATTCCCTGAAGTTCCCTGTGAACGGAGTGTTGACTACAAACTGCAGATATACTTTCTGCTTTTATACTTCCATCTTTGGGGGTGAATCTAATTATCTGTCAATTCCATGGAAAGAAAAGATTCAGACATGATTGACCCATGTTGTGCAATTCTCTTGGCCTACCTCCGTGCCTTGCTCATGCTTAGTAGGAAAGGAAAGAGAGGAAGTTGAAAACTTGGGTTAATAGGGAGAAAACTGGAGTACAGCTGTGACTGATTCTCCACTCAGAAGCAAGAGAGGGAACTAGATTGAAAACTTGGATTTTGATTTCTTGGTTGGATAATACCAGTACCAAATATAATATTGGGGTCTTGTGGAAAAGTTACCAGATCCATCTATTAGGTGTATTCAGAATGCTGGGTCAGAAAATGATAGTAAGGAGAAAGATTAGAGAGGTGTTTACTCCAGGCTTGGATGCTGGGTATTAAAGCTATCGCCAAATATCTGGTTTCAGATAGTTAATGGCAGCAAAGCTCTTTTCTAAATTCAGGCTCTCAAAGGCTACCAGAGAAACATTCATTCTTTGCCTTTTACCCCATTCAGTCAAATTGATAACTCATCCAGCTTAGTTTCAGATTGATTTCCTTCCTATTCTTGAAAGAGAATGATAGGAATCAACTGGCAGCCCATTTCAAGACCTTGGTTTAAAGGGGATTATTGTGGTCCAATTGTTAGGGGATGGTAACACTGCTGATTAATAGAATATTACTTCAATTTGGAACCTTTTTCTTTCTTCAATATGCAAGATTGATGGCAGGAATGGTGAACAATGAAAAATGTTCAACATTCATGAAAAACATGAAATCAGCTACAACGGTTTTTTTTAATTGTGTATTAGCAACTATTAATTGTTGTTTTTTGGTTTTTTTTCCAATGGATTGTACTGGGAAAGGCATCTGATGCATCTGCCCAGTTTCATTCATTTTACAAAATTTGTTAGAGGTTTATGAACAATGTGTTTTAAATGTACAAATGTAATGAATTAATGTAGTATACAGGTGCGAAATTCCTATGGGTCAATGTCAATTTTACCTTAAATGGAAAACTCTAAATTGTTTTGGCTCTTAAAAATATTTATAAGGAAAGGTGTTGCATAAAACAAGTTGTTTAGGACAGAGGAGGGAAAGAAATGGGGGGGGGGGGGTAAGCAGGTTTCTATTAGAACAATAAAGTAGGTTTTATTATTTAGTTATTACATTTTTTAAATCCCATATTTATTATTTTATTCAACATAATAAGGTATGTTGGTGAACATACCTAACATCCCTTCCTCCTCTTCTTTTTCCCCACAACAATGAGAAACCTTTGAGGTGGGTTAGGCTGAAAGGGAGTGACTGGTCCAAGGTCACCCAGCTGACTTTCCTAATATGGTGGGACTAGAATTCACAACCTCCTGGTTTCTAGGACGGCATCTTCACTACATGGATAATATCTAACTTCAAAACATTCAGTTCTCCCTTACACCCCCATCAACATTTGCTAAATCATGCCAGGTGAAAAGGTCTAGAAAGATTGAAAGTATTCAAAATCTTAACATTTTGGTTAGGTTTATTATACAGACATATGGATTTTTATTGTTGTGCTTTTAGCCACAGTGAGCCTGTTTGCTTCTCAAACATTGTTGATTGGTTTCATTTCTCTTCTTGTATATATGTAAAATGGATCTGAGCTATGACAACATCATATGTCTGTGTAATTTGTGTGGTTGTTTTGGTTTATGCCTTCAGAGATGAGTAACATCTGTTTCATCATGATTTGAGGAGCCCTGGTTAGTGTGGCCAATGGTGAATAATTTTAAGGATTCTGGATCAGTAACAGTTGGAGGATCACAAGTTCTCATCCATAGGTTCGGGAAAGACAGTCTATCAGTGGACCAGTACGTCCCTGAATACGAAACATCATTACTCTCAGAGCAGTAGTTTTCAAACTTGACAACTTTTGAGATGTGTGGACTTCAACTCCCAGAATTCCCCAGCCAATTGTCTTGGGAATTCTGGGAGTTGAGGTCCACCTATCTTAAATTTGCTTGATTTGAAAACCACCGTTCTAGATGTAGGCCTATTAAAATGATTGAAAGACAATGCCTCTGTCTCAGCTGGTCATTGATCCCTTCTATATTTTGCACTGAACAAATATTGATTATACGTGGCGTGTATACATGGAGTATGAGAAAGGAGAAATGTGTGAAATGGATACAAGTGCTTGTTCAGATTAGATCTCAATAGTGAAATGTGCTTTTTTGCCCCCAATCTGTGGTCAGTGATGGGTGTGGTACTTCAATCTGTCTGAAGGGCATCAGATGGCTGAAAATGATATGTATTATGGTTGGAAATAGATGCTTTCATCCCCTCATGAAAGGAAAGAAAGTACTTGCCTGGAGAGCTAGAATTTCAATGGAAAACTTAGATTTTGTTCTGTTAAACTCATTTCATTGCAAAATTGGGCTCAAAAATGAGTTTGAAATGAGATGCTATGAGCAGAACAGAGGTAAGGATTCTCCTAGAAGCAGTCCTGCTTCTTCAATAGCATTCTTTATCTTGGAACTTAGCAGCTGTGACTTTGCTAAACTCCTCCAACTATGTCTGATAACACTTATTTGCTTCATAAAAGTTGGATGATTTTCAGCCAGGATATTTAAATCTTGGGAAACTTGTAGTGATGGAGAATCCTGCTGTACCTATGATTGTAACCTCAATATTTATGGCCAGGATATCTATATTTCTGCACAGGGGAAGAAGAAAATGTGTGCACTGCATTTGGTGTCCAATACGTTTTGAGCGTGCTCCTTCATAATGGCCTTTTCCAATATGGCATGAAATGTCCTAAGGTTTAGAGCAGCAGATCCCAAAAAATAGCAACTTTTTTTCACCTGAGTTGGGGGAGGAAGAGCGTGCAACCTAGAGTTTATGGTAGGGTTTGTGCTGCTATGAGAATACATTGCTAGATGTTCTGAAGAAGAGCTGAGGCAGTGATGCTAGTGCTGGAGAGAAAACTGCAAATACAGATGAAGCTTCACTCATTTGCCTGTCACTCACCTCCAAGTGTGCTGCCCAGTAACTAACAGGCAGTGGTGGGATTCAGCCAGTTCACACCATTTCGGAAGAACCGGTTGTTAAGTTTCTGAGCCATTTGATGAACTGGTTGTTAGAAGAAATCATTAGGGCAGAGAACCGGTTGTTAAATTATTTGAATCCCACAACTACTAACAAGTCATGGACCAGGACCAGTCCATGGCCTGGGAGTTTGGGGGAGGGGGGCTGGTTGACAGGGCAGGAGTATAATTCCCACATTGAGCTTAAGTCATATCAAGATTTAAAGGGCATTCAAAATTCAGTACTGGTTGGTTACCCTGTTTCCCTGAAAATAAGACCTCCCCAGATAATAAGCCCAATCGCATTAAAAAGTGCATGCATTAAAATAAACCCTCCCCCGAAAATAAGCCCTCCTCGAAAATATTGCAACACAGCAGCAGCCATGAGGTGAGCATGCCCGCCACTTCCTACACCTCAAAAATAATAAGACCTCCCTGAAAATAAGGCAAAGCGCTAATTTTAAGGGGTCAAAAGAGAATAAGACCCTGTCTTATTTTGGGGGAAACACAGTATTTTTAATCACATTAACAGCAGATAATATAACAACTTTTATTTTTAAAAAGGCAATCATTTCCATGTTAAATTAGGAAATGTAGCTAACATGTGAATTCATGAATCTTTTCGGATCAGAGCAATGGTATCTTGCAATACTAGTGTTACATGTGATAATCTGCTCTTTTGTTCGAAATAAAATACTACTTTACTATAGATTGATAAGATTATGTTGATTGGAGGAAGTCTGTATTATGGATTCCTATGCCTTTTTATTTAAAAAAAATCCCTTGATCAAACACAGTTTTGATTTTACAGAAAATGCAATTTAATATTTCTCAGTTCCATATTAGAACCCTGTAGGATTCTAATGTTGCTAATGTTTAGAATATACCAAGGAATAAAGATCGTATGCAAAAATGATGTTGTTTTCCCCTACTAAACACACTGATTAAGAATTTAGAGTTTGCAAGTCCAATCAATCTGGAGAATGCCTCCTTGGGTGAAACCCATTTAAAATACGTGCTCTACTAAATTAGGATTATTTCAAAGGAAAGTTGATTAATTCATTCTTCGTTGTCTTTTCATGTTATAAATTGCTCAGGGCTGCTTTCAAAATGTCTGCTTAGAATCATACGGTTATCAAGGGCCACCCTTTGTGCAGGGATTTCAATAATTCAAAATCCAAATAGCATGTTTGGCTACCACACGTAATTCCTGATTCTTGATCAGTGTGCTTTTCGGGACTACTTGTAGTCCTCATTTAACAACTGCTTTGTATAGAGACCATTTGCAGTTACAACAGTGATAAAGTAACTTTACAGCCAACCCTCACATTTATGACCTCCGGCAAGTCTGTTAAGCAAAGAGCAGTTTTGTAAGATGAGGGGCTGGAGGTTAAATCCTTTGAAAAATGGCTAAAGGAGCTTTGGCATGTTTTGCTTAGAAGTCTGAGAGGAGACAGAAGAGCAGTCTTCCAGTCCTTGAAGATTACTCTAGGGAAGAGGGTATTAATAAAGAGTAGACAAGAAGTGATGTCTGAGAGCTCATGCAGAGAGGGACATGCAACCTGGAAATAAGGAGACATTTGCTGTTAGTGAAAACTATTTAAACAGTGAAACAGCTTGCCTCTCAGACTTGTGGGTGCTCCATTGCTGGATGTTTTAAAGAAAAGATTGGACAACATTTGTCCATGATGGTATGAAGACTCCTGCCTTGGACAGAGATTGGACTAAAAGACCTCCATGGTCCCTTCCAGCTCTATGATTTTAAGATCATAAGCACAGTTGCAATTTTACTTAGCAACCACTTTCCTTAACGATCAAGCTGTTTTTGTGGTCGCTAGGAACTATGTATATTTTGCAAATATTTTCATAGGTACAATTTTCAAGATGGGCTGCTGTCATCCTGCACGCATTAAACCGATTTCTTGTTTAAGTGAAGAATCTTGCATATGTCTGTTAAATTTTGTCCTGTTAGTTTCAACTCACTTTTCTGAAGAATCAAGGTAATTTTTGATGCACATGCTCTATAATTCAGCTGTCTACAAATTGGATAGGTATTCTTCACCTCTGTCATTCAAAATGGATGCAATGACTATACCAGTCATGTTGTTGATAATAGCTGGAAAAGGCATAGAGGAAAGGAAATAGCTTTGGGGAGAGCTAGTGAGATAAAGATCAAGTTCTTTATCTGGAACCAGAAATTTCCCAGTCTAATTCCTTAAATCTTACCCTGATAATGATTAAATTCTTTAGGTGAAAACAGAGAATTAAAATACATCCAAGTTTTTAAAAAAGAAACATCTACGTCACCTATGTCCATTAGAACTTTACCAAAATGCTTTTACTTGCATCTTGGTAGCTATACTTTTATGGGTAATAATAGCAGTTGCTTGCAATACCCCACTTCCTATTTCATTATGCTATAGCTAGATGGGAAAGAGACTTGTTCAGACCACTTAAACTCTAGCCCTCAAATTGATTTCCTGTTGAGTTTGTTACATCAGTTCCCCTTTCCTGTTCTTTTAGCAGCAACCTGCCTTGTGAATAGATCCGTTGCTTGCCCCAACTAACCGTTGCTGCTGAAGGAGCTTGCTTCATCAGCTGTCCTGTGACATGCAAGGAGAGTAGGCTAACTTTTTGGTTTATGTTGTTGAGCTAAGTTCCTTTTCTGCTGATCTCTGATGCTGATGAAAGCACTTATCACCAATCTTTGCTTCCTCTTTCCTTAACAGCTATGGAGTAATTAAAAAGTTGCAGTTTCCACGTGCCCATCAACAGTCTCTATAGATAGGATTTCCCAAATCTTGTGGTCTACCTTCCTTGAGTATAATATCTCTTTGTACATCACAAAAAGAATGTCAACAGAGGCAGCAACTCTGGACAGTGGTTATGAAGAGATAAATGAAAGCTACTTCTATTCTAATATTCTTATTAGGGCCATCACCCCTGAGTTACAAAAACCTGGATGAGTAGCAAATTAGATCTTGGCTTTCATTTAACAGTCATCAGAATCTTTTGCAATCTTCTACTATTACCGTGGTACTCATGAGGAAAGGTAGCACTGACCTGGGTATATGCCACAGATTCTCTAATGGGTAGTAGGTCTCAATACGTTTGTGTAAAAGACTAAAATGGACACATTACATTTTTAGTGAGAAACCCTATCCTCATAGCATTTATAGGAGCAGTCCTTAAAATCTTTTTGGTGGAGCTGCCTTGACAGATGTTCTCTTTCCCAATGCAATCCGTTCTACACAGCTTCAAAGTGGGGCACAAAGGAGTCAGACAGTTTCTTGTGGTTTGAACAGACTCTTAACAAGACATTGCATAACAACATCACTCAGTTGTAAGAATGGATTGGGCAGTTATTCCTGGAAGCTGTCACTTATTGAATGGTAACCATGAAAAGTTCCAGCACATGTACGTTTTTGAGATATCTCTGCCTTAAAAGAGAATAGCAAGAATAGAGAAAAGCGAGCAGAGAAACCTCTGAATTGTTCAGCATGGATCCTATAGAGGTTGCGTCAAACTAATTCAGAAAGTGTTATACTAATGTTAAGAAAACTGTTTTAAAAAAGAAACTTTAGTAAATACCACCATCCTCTGATTTGCTTGGTTTTTGAGGCTATTGGTTTATTTATCAAAGGAGTTTGTGGATATGTTGTATGCTCCTTGTACAACAGTTCCACAAACTTTTCATTTTTCAATCATTTTGCACATACTATGCTACGAGGTACAGAGAGTCCTTGACTTACAACAGTTCATTTAGTGACCGGTCAAAGTTACAATGGCACTGAAAAAAAGTAACTTATGACTATTTTTCACACCTATGCCCTTTGTAGCAGCCCCATGATCATGTGATCAAAATTCAGTTGCTTGGCAACTTGTTCATACTTACGACTGTACTATGTCCCAAGGTTGTGTGATCACCTTTGTCAACCTTATAACAAGCAAAATCAATGGGGAAGCCCTGTTCTAACTTATCAACTGCAGTAATTCACTTAACAATGATGGCAAGAAAGGTTGCAAAACAGGGCAAAACTCACTTAATGAATGTCTCGCTTAACAACAACAAAATTTGAGCTCAGTTGTTGTAAGTTGAGGACTAACTGTACATTGTATTAAACTTTATCACAAGTACATTTTCTTAAAAGAACAAGACAGAGGCAGATAAATAGCAGAAAGAGAACAAGATGTTGAGTTTTTAATAGTGTTTTTAGATGCAGGAAGACTGGATGCAGAGACTAAAGGCACCTCAGCAGGAAGTTAGACATATGGAGTGAGAGTTAAGGAAAGTTAAAAGTCATAGTTTTGGGGAAAGAATCACCCAATAGAAAGGATCAGACAAGAAAGAGCAGACTAGTTTTTTCAAGTAGAGCAGAATAAATCTGAGGGTATTGCTATCTCTTACTCTAAGCAAACCTGCCTAGATAAATTCTAATAGAAGAATGACACAGTGTTCTTAAGTATGCTGTGCTTCCAGAACTCATTGATCAACAGCTCATGTCAAATTAAAGAGCCCATTATACCACCTAACTCTTCTCTCCCAGTTCTCCTTCTCCTTTAATTGTAATCTTTAGTTTTCTCTGGTTCCCTCTATTTATTTGCCAGTTCCATTGGTTCTAAAACCAATTTTTGTGTTTTTTTTTAATTAAAACAAAAACATTTTCCCAAGAGAGAGATTGTTTATCATTAATTCCACAATCTTATTTCAAATGTACTTGTAACATTCTAAAATCAAAGGCTTAATCACACTTTTGCTATTTATTAATTTTTCTCAAAGTTCTTAAATTTGTAGTTAAAACTTTCTTTTTCTAAGGACTGAAGGAAATTCACTGGTGCTGTCAAACTTAACAATCTAAAAAATTTCAATAGCTGAAAAGAAGTTGATAAGCCATTTCTGGATGTGATTAGAAAAGGAAGTATACAAACTCAATGTCCTTTCAAAGGCACCAAACACATTTTGAGAGGGCCACTTCCTGATCTCCCAGGGTACTATGCCTGCCAGAGAAGCTACTGTCTGGAGTAGTTGAGGATGATCTCAAATCCTCTCCTTCTCCAGCAAAAAAATAATAATGAAGAACCAGTCTACTTGCTGCGTCTTCCTTCTGCCATGACAATTGGCTCTGCTTTTCACAGAACTGTCTTCAGTCCATGCCTATCTTTCTCCTCCCAGAGTCATTTGGGGCTCTGCAGCTCTTCAATAAATTATTAAGTAAATAAAAGTTGAAGAATAAAAATATGCAAATTTAGAAAAACGTAACTATTCTTGGAGTTCAGGGAAGCAGTGGTGAATTGAAGACTTTAGTTTTAGCAGAGTTGATGACTGTGGTGAAAAATGGAGCTGGTGAATGAATTAGCTTCCCAAATGAAGAAAAGGACTTAGGATCACTCCGAGTGTTCCTCATAGATCTTCTCTGTGAGGAGACATGCTTTCTCTAGCAAATTTTAGATTTTACAGCTCTGGCAGCAAGGACAGGTTTTGTCCAAGCCATAGTTTCTTTAAGTTTCATTACACTGGGGTGATTTTCCTTCAACCTGCAGCAAAAGAAGCTTTATGTAAGTTTAAAACTTAAAGAAAAACTTTTTACTTGGAAATAAGCAACAAAAGTTAATAAGCATATTGATTTTGGAAAGCTCTTCAGTGGCATAAGGGGTAAGATTAACTGGAAGTAAGATTTTGAAAAACATAATAATAGTTCCTGTAGTCCGCTTAAAATCTTACTCAAATATAAGAAAATGTTGAGTTTAAGTGTACAAAAAAAAAAAAAATCTGTCCCTGGGAAAATGTGCTGAATGAAAGAAAAACATAACAGGAGACCTTGAAGGCTGGTTACCAGAGGCAACCAGAAAGATTATAATTAAAGGAGAAGGCTGCTAATATAGAATGGAAAAAAAATATTTTAACTCTGGAAGAATTCAAAGATATTTGGAAACAATGTACCCAGAACTTTCTCGTTAGAGAATCATATAATAATAATTTTTACTGAAAATTGAACATACAAAGATAAAATAATTATTGAAAAAAAGCAAAACCTAGCTATTCTTTATAATTAGTTTTGGGAGAGAAACAAATCAGAGAACAAGGGAGATAATCCTATTATTAGATCAACTAAAACTGCACATATAAGGATACAGTTTAGCCAAGTGCTCTTTGAGAATTTTCTCACTTTGGTGCTTCCTGTGGATTTTCCTTAGTCTCAGCAATCTAAAGATACCGTGCAGCTATTCTGTCCTTTTCCCTCTATCTTCCTAATACTTTTTTGAGGAGGAAGACAGGACAGTCACAAAAGGCAGATGATGCCATTTAGATATTTGGTAAAGTTCCATCATGAGGGCAGGGTGGTTGTGCAACAATAATTTAATAATTTAAATGAATGCTGTTCTCATCCTTAATTTTTGTATTTCTTCTCTAAGTATGACTAACCCTGTACTTTTCATGAAATAGATAATCTTTGCCATGCATTTTTAAAATCTCTCCTCCCCATTTTTCCTTTCCAGCTGCAGAAGACAGGATATTGAAGATCAGCTGGCCCGGGAAATCTGGTCGAAGTCCCCTTCAGACTCTTTACAAGGGTGACCAGGTAAGTGGGCTTCAAAAAGCAAAGTGGTTGTATGGAGTATGAAGGAAGAGAACAGGCTATTTCTTTCTTTCTTTATTAAATGTACATGCTACCCATCTTGGCAATGAAAGTGACTCCGGGCGGCTTTCAGTGCAATTAAATACAAATATAAAATGCAATTATTAAATAGGATGATGTTATCCATTCAGTCGTGTCCGACTCTTGGCGATTCTATGGGCTGGGTTTCTCCACATCTTCCAAACTTCTTTGAGTTGTTCTATGCTCTGGCAGATGTCAGCTTTGAGGATGAATTATAAAGGGAGGGAGGGAGAGAATTAATAGCTGAAGAATACTCTGCATCAGGGTAGATTTGATTTAAACCATGATTTAAATCACTAGTAAAAAGACTTGGTTTAAATCAACTTGATTTAAATCATAATTTTTAAAGAGAAACTGTCATCTCTGTCACACAACAGCTCCTCCTCTGACCTGCTGTTGACTCACCGACAGTCCCAATATTGCAGAATATACAGCCTCATGCTACATAACTAAGCTCCATTTCATGCTAAGTTAAATTATTAATGTATCTTAAATAGAAAACTATCTTTAGATAGATTTTACTTCAAAATCATTTTATTAAAATAAATTTGATAAAAAATTTAAAAAATCCGATTTAAATTTTAAAAAAATCAGATATATATATTTTTAAACCCCATCAATGTTTAATCTACCCTGCTTTGCACGCAGGAAACATGAGCTTTCTCCCCTACCCACACAGTTGCTACAAAGTTGTGAATTGGAGATTTGGACCCTGCCTACAGCCTTTCACACATAGGTATTTTATTTGTAAAGTCTTTTGAGAGCCAACTAGGGTAGTTTTTCCTCCACCTAATTTGGAAATATAGGATAATCCCTGTGTGTTGAAAGTAAGCCCCCAGTCACTGAATTCCTGATTTCCTTTTCCTCACCCTTTTGGTTGTGCAGATGTAAGAAAATAATCAGGGCGCACAAAAAGAAAGCAATTTATTTGTTTGTTTGTTTATTTATTTAGTCAGACATGTACGAGATAACAGGTATAAGTATAAACATGGACATGAACGCAGGAAATGAGTACAAATAAATGGGGACAATAGGACAGGGACGGTAGGCACACTGGTGCACTTATGCACGCCCCCGTACAGACCTATTAGGAAAGGGGTGAGGTTCATGGTAGACAGTTTAAGGTTAAAGTTATGGGGTTTTGAGGATGTAACAACAGAATTGGGTAGTGCATGCCAGGCATTGACCACTGTGGATGGTCAATGTTAAATGAGAGAGCACATGTGTCAAGCGTTTTAAATGTGCCCACCCATCCCTGACTTATGTGCTCATCTGTCTCTCTTTATGAATATAACACATGCGGTGTAAACAGCTTGCTGAAAGGAGGGCTTTATATCTTTAGTCAAACTGCAAATAAGCACTTTGTTTTAACTATAATTAGGAGGAAGGAATTTGGTTATTCCCCTATAAACAGATGCTGCTTTATATTTTTATAAGGAAAGTTCCAAAGATATCCAAAGTCCACACATGAATAGTATATTTCCTAGAACCAAAATGTTGCAAAAGACCCTAGAAGTTTTAGGGATTTTCGTGAACTTTTTAATTAGGTGAAGTGTTACAAAATGTCAGAGACAAGAAAGGAAGATTTTTTTAAAAAAAAATCCACCATTAGACAGAACTCACAGGAAATCAAGAATAAAGTCCAAGAAAGAAAAGAATTTTCTGAATTTGTTGTTAGTCATACCTTCAAGAGCCAAGCTGCAATCCATGGTGACCTAAGGCACCCTTTTTTCTTAGGAAAGGTTTCCAATTATGGGAAGAAATGAAACTTTGAATAGCCTTAATCTCATGGAGATTAAGGAGCCTAATCCTGGGAAAGATTGAGGGCAGAGAAGAAGGGGACGACAGAGAAGGAGGCAGCTGAATGGAGTCACCATCCAGCAGTAGTAGGCGTGAACTTTCTAGGCAGTAATAGTAGGTGTGAGCAGTCGGCGTGAGCTTAAATGGACTCCAGAGGATGGTAGAAGACAGGAAGGCCTGGAGGAACTTGGTCCATGGGTTCGTGATGGGTGGACACGACTTCGCAACTAACAACAGCAATTATGGAGGTAGACCTACATTTACAGCATTTTGATTCAGGAATATTTTGCTCTGCTAAGAGTACTCAGCTGGACATTTGAAGTAGGCCTCTGATGATCCAGTATACCAAACTAAATGCATTTATTAACACTGTTCATTTCTATCATTCTATATGATTAATTGATCAAGGAAAGGAAAGAAGCAATCGAGTCCATTCAGAGGACATGCCAGTATTGTTCGGAAACCTTGAAAGAGCTGATGACAAACAGTATGGGAGTAGTTCCATTCTGAATATACCTTTTGATTAATATATTTTGGATTGTAAATAAACCCCTCTCCTCAATGCACCGTGTTTCCCCTGACAATAAGACAGGGTTTTATTTTCTTTTGACCCCCCCGAAATAAGGGCTTGGCCTTATTTTCAGGGAGTTCTTGTTATTTTTGAGGTGCAGGAGGCGTTGAACTTGGTCACCTCATGACTTCTGCTGTGTTGCAGTATTTTCGGGGAGAGCTTATTTTTGTGGGAGGGCTTGTTTCAGTGCATGGGCTAAAAATAAGCCTGATTGAGCTTATTATCCAGAGAGGTCTTATTTTTGGGGAAACAAGATAGACATATACATTCAATTGAAATATCAATTGTAGAAGCAATTAAGTTCAACATAAAATGGAACATGTTTAGACCCTTACCTTTCCCTCTCACTGCCATTGCTCCTTAACAGCATTTCTAAGACTGAAAATGAGACCCAGTATAGGAAAATTGGTTAAATAATCCGCTCTCTAAACTGGTCCTTACCAGTCTGATGACCTTGAGTCTGTAGACTCCAAATCTCAGATTCTGACTTTCTAATTGGGAATTCTGAGGTTACAGTCATGTTCCAACTGAAGGACCCTCAAGTTTACCCAGTTTTATTTTCTGTTAACCTTTAAATCCCCACTATTAAAGGGTAAGAGCATCACTTTAAGGAGCAATTATAGCCAATGTTATGACTACTCACAAATCTTAAAGGTGTCCAAAGATATCACCTCCTGTGTATAGGTATTGGCAGCATGTAGGGTAGAGTATTATTGGGATCTAACAAAAGGATCTTGGCACACAGCATGAAGTGACTCCTGTTCCCCCTTACATCCTTGTCTTATCTCTCCTCAGTTTGAGCAGTCCTCCCTGCAGGCAACTCATCAACACAGGAGGGAGTTGCTAAGCAGTATGTGCCATCGTTACACTCGCAAGCGACGCCTCCTAACTCCAGATGACTTGCGGCACCTGGTGGTGGATGATGTCCATGAGCTGCTCTACTGCTATGTCCCCAAGGTGGCTTGCACTAATTGGAAGAGGGTCCTGATGGTCTTGACAGGGCAGGGCAAGTACCAGGACCCCCTGGAAATCCCAGCACATGAAGCTCATGTACCAGCCAACCTCCGCACTCTCTCTGAGTACAGCACTCCTGAGATCAACTATCGCTTGCGCAACTACCTCAAGTTCATCTTTGTACGGGAGCCTTTGGAACGGTTGGTCTCAGCCTACCGGAACAAATTCACCCGTAGCTACAACACGGCATTCCATAAGCGCTATGGGACCAAGATAATCCGGCGGCACCGTCAGGACCCTAGCAGCGAAGCCCTGGAAAGTGGCCACGATGTGCGTTTTGAGGAGTTTGTGTACTATCTGTTGGATCCAAAGACCCAGCGCGAGGAGCCTTTCAATGAGCATTGGGAGCGAGTGCACTCCCTTTGCCATCCATGCATTATCCACTATGATATCATTGGCAAGTATGAGACCTTGGGTGACGATGCCAACTATATCTTGCAATTGGTTGGGGCTGATGCAGGCATCAAGTTCCCCTCCTCTTCTAAGACCATCAGAACCAACAATAACTTGACTGCAAAGTTCTTCAAGAACATCAGCCCCTTCTACCAAAGAAGATTATTTAATTTATACAAGATGGACTACTTGCTCTTCAATTACACCATCCCTTCTTATTTACATCTACGATGAGGCTGGTGACATGAACTTTGCTCAACATTTCTGCTGTCAACCAACAGACATAGATATGAGATGCTTGCAGTTCTACTTTTTTTGTTTTATGTTTTATCAGCACACAGAGTTCTTCCTGTCTTTTGTTCCTCTTTCAGTAGGCAGAATCTACTATGGTTTGGCTATCCTTTCTCCTGTTCTTAATCAAACAGCATTTGTTTCTAGGAAGCACTGGAACTACGTCCTTTTGTCAGGAGGTGGGAGAATCTGTGTGGAAGTAGGAGACATAATAAAATGTGCATGCATTTCATGTGTCCGATTATAACCCCCACAAACTTCTCCACAGTGAGGGAGGAAAGGGGAATATGAGCCAGAAGTGTCTAATTGCGAACAGTTACTTGGTGTGAGGCAAAATTGTCTACGAGATAAGAGTCCTCTGTGTGTCCCCCTTTTACCATCCTTGCAGCTGGTGTTTCAGACAACTGTATTTTCTCGGGGGGAAAAGCAACCCTGCATTTTCCCGTCAAGTTCTGCTCCCATGCAGTTTCCATCAATTTTCACTGGAGTGACGCTTTGTGGATTGCCCACTTGTCTCTGCAGATTTGTCTATGTGAGAAAATCTTGACCAAAAGAAATATTTAATTGTTTGCCTTGGCTATATTTTTCATGTGAATATGTATTGGGGATGTGCAAAAAATGGTTGTGGTGTCCTGTTTAAGTAGGCCTAATCAAAAGGGACACAGGTGGCTCAGTAGCTAAGATGCTGAGCTTGTCGAGCAGAAAGGTCGGCAGTTTGGCGGTTCAAATCCCTAGTGCCACATAATGGAGTGAGCTCCCGTTACTTGCCCCAGCTTCTGCCAACCTAGCAGTTCGAAAGTGCGTAAAAATGCAAGTAGAAAAATAGGGACCACCTTTGGTGGGAAGGTAACAGCGTTCCATGCACCTTCGGCATTTAGTCATGCCAGCCACATGATCACCAAGTCGTCTTTGGACAGCACTGGCTCTTTGGCTTAGAAACAGAGATGAGCACTGCCCCCTAGAGTCAGGATTGAGTAGCACATATGTGTGAGGGGAACCTTTACCTTTAATCAAACTATGCTCCAGCACCAAGCTCTTCAATTTAATTAGTGGACCCTCATCCAGGTGAGAGAAATGAACTCCCACAGAACTGTATTTCCGGATATGTTTGACCTCTTACCAATATGAGAGCACTTATGGGTGATAACGGGCATCTGGCACATTTAGAGGGCACTGGATTGTGAAAGCTGAACAGAGCATTGATCAGAGATCCTGCTTTCCCTTTAAACAGTATCTCCCAGAAGACATATCTTGAGTTAATCATGAACGATGCCTTTTCTGTAGAACGTTGCTATGTTGTCTCAGTCAAGTCATGTTTTCTGCCTAAAATAGCTGTCTCCTTTTTCTAAGCGGAAGGATCCATTTTACTGTAGAAATCAGAGTATGGCTTGGGAATCAGAGATCGCAGGTGGAATTGGGCCGTGGAGAGAGAAGCAGACATTTAACTGGTAAAATTGAAGGCTTGTACTTGAAATGGCAATCCTAGAAGATTACATTTAATCCAGTCTACCTGAACGGCTTTTGTTTAAGTTGGCGTTTTTGTCTCTACATGGTTACATTTCAATGTATACCAAAATATACCCCCTCATTTATGTAAATCGGCTGGAAGTGGAGTTATTGTACAATAGCATCCCCAAACTGGGTGCTTTCTAATGTGTTAGCTCAGGGGTGTCAAACTCAAGGTCCATGGGCTGGATCCAGCCCGTGGGGTGCTTAGATCTAGCCTTCAGGGTGGCTCTGGCCCATGGTGGTGGCCCGTGGTGCCTCTGCCAGTGAAAACGGAGTTATGGAGGCCGTTGAAGCCAAAAACGGAGCTTGGGAGGCCATTTTTGCTGGCAGAATACTCGGGCCACCACAGGTGCCCCCAACATGAGTGATGTCAAGCTGTCCACCCCCTCCGGTCATGCCCACCCAGGCCCCCCAAGATCAAACACAACCCTGATGTGGCCCTCAATGAAATTAAGTTTGACACCCCTGCATTAGATCTTAACACCCAAAGTCCTACTGGCTGGTAATCAGGGGAATTCAAGTCTAATACAGATTTTGTCTAATTAATTTGATTTATGCAATATGCTACTAAACATTCTTGTGTTGCATGAAATATATAGGGCATCCATATTAAAGACACCATGATTTGGTTCTGCTGTATGAAGGTGGCATTTCCCCACCACTACCCCATAGCTGCATGCTTTCTATTAGGCTAAAATGAATCTTATGGGTGGAATTAAGTGACAGAAAGGCGATTGTTCAAAGTTGTCCAAGGTACTTTGTGATTAATTCAGAGTTTGAATTCAAATTCAAATCTGTCTCCAATTGTCAGCCTTGCAAAGTAGGGCAGAGAAGAAGCACCCTCAGATGAACTAGCTCTAACTTTACTGTTGTTACATTAACAGAATCTTTCAAGTCTGAAAATACCTCTCTTCCCCTCTTGCCTTTATAATCCTAGAAACTAAGGAGGGTCCCTTCTGAGATGTTTGCCTCACACCCATTCCTTCTGCAGATTCAGCTGTCTCTTATCTAACTGTTGCCTAATCTGCTGCTCTGTCTCCTTTCTCCCAAAGTCATTCATGCATACCATTGCATCCAGTTTGCAATCTCTGGGATATGTAGCTAGCATATGGTTGGCTGGGAATTTTGCAAGTTTGATCCCAGCATACAGGAGAGGCATCAGCTTGGGAAAGGTATTTACTTTGCAATTGTATGTAATTACTATACATTAACATTCAACCAGTGATGCTGTCTGTTCTTTGGTTTGCAACTGTCCCATTCCTTGACGTGACAACTAATTAATTACATTTAAAGTACCAATGAATTAGAAATCCATATTATTTAAAAATTGAACAAGGTAGTTGTAGTAATCTCCTCAAAAGATTGTACAAAAGCATCAGGAACAAAAGTAGATGTGCCAATATACAAAATCAGTGAAGTATGAGAAGAAAATTTTGTTACCTAGTGATTAAACTTACTTTAAAAAATAAACATAGCTAGGACTATTATGTTATTTAGATAAAAATTCCATTGGCATATTTACTTCTCCTAAATTGATATTTATTCTTGTTCTGGACACATGTTTCTAATAAAGTGAACAGATCCACCCAAAATTATTTCCATTGGTGAAATAGCCTGCACTCTTCTCCCTTCCTCTCTGGGAAATCATTCTGAAGTGAAAGGGATTTACCTCTGAGTAGGCAACTATAAAGGTTTTGCTGTTGGACATAGAAAAAACAGCAGGGACATATATGCTCAGGGACATTGCAGATTCATTTTGCATTTTTATGACTAGCTTGTGATTTGGCTTGTTGGTTTGTTTAAATCCAACATTTTTTCTTTTTATCTCAGTGGTAGCTTATCAGTTGTATGGAGAATCATACTCATCACTGAAATCCTAGCAGAAAAACAGAATACAAATACAATAAGACATAACAATAGTATAATCAGGGGAAATAGTTAACATGCTGAATCCAAATATAAACTGCATCAGGAACATCAAGTAATTTTAACAACACAAATGTGTTAAAGCAAGTGACACTCTAAAAGCACATAAACCACCAAGAGCTATTACGGATTGAAAGCCACCATGGCAGATGAGGCCTACTGCTTCACCACTGAATATTTTACATTAATGGAGGGACAGTGAAACTTCAAATACTGGTCTCAGAGGTTCAGGCAGGTTATGTCCTGATTTACATATTTTATCTGAAGCTAATAAGTAGTAATTGAACCAATATTATCAGAAAAATGACATGGGATTGTAAGAAACAGTTAGTTTATTCTGGCCTATGTATTTTTGTCCCATAAGCAACAGGCAGTTTCTATCATATGCATTGAATTACACTGAATTAGAAAATTGAATTACAAAGTGAGTAGGGTTTGTTTACTATCTTTGAGCCAGTATTGATTCCTGCCAAGTGGTTTGCAAAGTCCCTGCAGTTTTCTTGGCATGACATTTTTCCCCAGAAGTGTTTTGCCATTGCCTCTTTCCTGAGGCCGAGAGAGTGTGACAGGCCCAATGTCACTCAGCTGCCGTAGTGCCTAAGGCACAGACAAGAATTCTCAGGCTTCAGGTTTCTAGCCTGGTGCCTTTAACCACAATCTCACAAACTGCTTCAGGTGGGAAATGCATCTATCAAGTGCAAAATACCCATTTGAAGTGGGATGTTGTTGATTTCAAATGTGGGGTGGCTGTTTTCAATCATTTTGGAAGTGGTTCAACCCTGACATATTTCTAGACTGAAGAAAACAGCCTATTTCTTCACGTGAATCCATTATTTGTTCTGCAATGTTTTAAACAACAAACCATTCAAATTAAAAATGTGCAGTTCTACTGCAAATACATCTGCACATTGTTGCCCAATGAAAAATAGAGGTAATGAAAATGCCTAAAGAAAAAGAAAAGAAAAAGCCACATCTTGTTGTAATAGCACTCACATGTTTATTCTGAAAAATCATAAAAGCTCAGAGAAGTTTACAGGTTATATTTATGGTATGAACTGAAGTAAACTGAACTCCTGGATTGAAAACTAATTTAGCAAGTTGTGTGAACCTTGCATGTTAGATTTTAGAGTTCTATTTCTAATTAGAGTGAATAAATCATGGCTAACTTCAGGCAAGCATGTCCTGTGAAGGCAACCAAATCTTGACTGTGCATGGGAGGTGGTGGTGTTGGTGGCATTTTTTTTTATTTTGTTGCTAAGATTTCTCTACTCTTCATTCTGACTTCCTCTAAGAAGTGTATAGGATAAACAAAGTTTAGAAATGAATGATGGCATCAGCCATAGTAGAGCCACGGTGGCACAGTGGTTAGAGTGCAGTACTGCAGGCTACTTCTGCTGACTACTGACTGCCTGTAATTTGGCAGTTCAAACTCACCAGGTTCAAGGTTGACTCAGCCTTCCATCCTTCCAAGGTGGGTAAAATGAGGACCAGATTGTTGGGGGCAATAGGCTGACTCTGTAAACTGCTTAGAGAGGACTGTAAAGCTATGCGAAGCGGTATATAAGTCTAAGTGCTATCTACCAGTGACAGGCCCAAACCTAATCCCACCTCTGCCCCAAATGTGTCACAAATGTATGGAAACTCATCAGGGAAATGTAGGGCTATGTCCAGGAGGACAAGCTATTCTCCATTAAGAAGGCTCAAGTACAGGGTCTCTGCTGCTGAAAATATTCTACATTAAGACATATACACAACACACTCACACACACTCGGGAAGCCAATCTACCAAGTATCATTTGTCATTGGCATGTAGCAATACATTGGTGCTCCTCTTGGCTTGGAAAGGAAAGGGTCGGAAGAGCAATTTTCTCCCATCTTGCAACTTGCCAGTGGAAGGAGCCCCAAAGTCCAGACTTTTTCCCTTAGTTCCACTAAAATATCAGTTTTTGTTAGAAGTGAAAAGAAAGTCTACATTTCAGGAGTTTTTTCCCAGTGGCTCTGATTCTTTTGTAAGCGGTCTTTCTTGCAAGCCTTGGGCTCCTTTTTCTTTCTGAGCATTGCATTAGCTTTCTTATTTATTAAAATTATTTATGTGTTAGATTATATCCACCTTTTCCTGCTGGAGCTCAAGGTGGGGTACATTAGGCACTCCATAGTCATGCCAAAATCTAAAGTCACAATTTTATGTCTCTTTGCTGCCCTCCAGTATAAATTATAAATTACTGCAGCTTTGATTTGGTATGTCCAGCATAGGTAGCACTTTTCTTTCCTCTCTTGTTTCCCTCACTTCAGCAACTCCTCTCTGGGTAGGTTGGGCTGAAAGAGCATGAGCGACCTAAAGCTTAGGTCAATAACCTGAACCTGGATCTTCCTTACTCCAGAGTAACATCTGGATTCCTTTCTTGGTCTTCCCAAAGCTTTTCTGATGTTTCCCAAAGCTTTTCTGATGTTTCCCAAAGCTTTTCTGATGTTTCCAGGCAAGGCTGTTACCACACAGTAACTTTCTCTCAGTGGTGGAATTTTATAGGCCCTCCAGATGTCATCATTTTCCACTTGTAATTTAATTTTACCCTTTCTTTTAGCTGTTCTTTTACCACATGCACGCATACATTTGTTAAGGAAGAATGGAATAATTATAAGGTGCCTTTTGACTTGTCCATCTGGAAACATGCTTTTACTGCTATAGTTGTTACAGGTGATTTTTATTTAATATTCCTACAGTTAAATATAAATTTCTGGTACTTATCATACCTAGAAGCCATATAGAACTATAAGGACATCTTAAGGTCAAAGTGGTGAACTGCAGCCATTTAAAGAGGAATGTAATAATTCTTTATGCAATAAGATGCCTTTTTTTCTTAAATGTTTTGCTTTTTGCACATCACCTGATGAAGAGTTCTAGAGAACGTGAAAGCTTGCAAAAGTATTTGTGTTAATTTTATTTAATCTTAATAAATATTTTACCCATAATGGATTGGGGTTCTTTTTTCTTTCTTAAGTTGACCAACACTGCTTTTTTTAGTTATGTGTTTATTTTTTTTAAATGTGATTACTATTTTGTAATTACAGGTTTGTTCTCTGCTAGATTCCTTTCCAGTATTGAAACTGACTGGGAAGTCTCACCATTTCCACTTAACAAGCCATCGAACATTTCTATGACAGTAATTATTGGATGACAAGCATATCATAACAACACATTTCAACAAGACTTTTTTTTTTTTAATGGGGGATGCTTACTATTTGGATTGTGTGGTATTCTCAATTCCATTCTGGAGGAACGCTTTGAAAAGTGTGGAGCTATGGGATCCTGGAAACAGAAACATCTGATTTTATGTGTCACAGAGAGATGCTGCATTGATATGCCCATACATTCGAACCATCCCTTCCAAACTTAATCCAAAGCACTGCACAGCCCTACTTGCTTTGCAATTGAACAGAATCACAATAGACAAAAAACCAGGAAAAAATAGGGACCATCTTGTCCAGTATTCCCAACCTTGCTGAACATGTACTTCCAACAATGTACACACAAGGATTGTCATTGAAAGGGGAAATAATTCATGTTGCTGTTTGGTTGCTTAAACCAGTCTTCTCCAATATGATATCTTCCAGATGTGATGAGACTACACCTCATTGAATTTTGAGATAACCCTACTTGTGCTAGCTGGCAATAATAACAACTACTGTAATTTCATCACATCTAGAGAGCATCAAATTAGGAAGGACTATCTCTAGTCTTTGTGCTAGAGATAGTCTTTCCTAATTTGATGCTCTCTAGATGTGCAACAAAACTGTGCAGCACTTTGATTTCAGAGCAAAAAAAAAAGTCACATCCTGACTGAGCTCACACGTAGCATTTGCTGTTGACTCTTCGGAAAACACATGTTTTCAGGGATGATGCTCCATAACTTTTTTTGTCTGTTTTTGCCACCAGTTCTTGCCACTGGTAGGGGAGTTTGGTTGCTGTTCTCTCTAGATGAGATTGTATTTTGTTTTGTTAATTGTATTGTTAATTGTATTATTTTGTATCTGCTCTGTGAACCCACCCAGAGATTGGGTTGGCAGAGCATATACAAGAGTTGGGTGGCCTAGAAGTATTATAATACATTTAATCAATAATCAGTCCCTTAACTCTGGAATTCCTTCCAATTGTTTCACTATGGAAGCAGTGTGATTGATGAACATCAATGATGCAGTTCTCACCATGCTGAAGTTGAAAACAAATGAAAATTCTGCCGTCCTAAAGAAAGTTTAAATTGTTAAAGACACAATAACAATCTCCCAACAGAAAAGAAAAAAACTTTGTAGCACCCCTATTTATTTATGCAATGAGCACTGGCCATGATGTACAAATGCAATAGACCCGTGATGGTCCTTCTATCACCACCACCCCTTCCAGATGTGTTGAGAATGTCCCAAGAGCACCAAAAAGATTGCTCATGCTTTGTTCTAGAGGACTGAGGTTTAATAAACAAAAGTTTCACAGCTTTTTGATCATGGAACAGAATGCATTTAAAGCAATTTAGCATAGAATAAGGATATGCAAATATAAGTAGACTCTGAAAGTTTTGAAATAGATTAACATTCTGTTTCTATCTTGTTTTAACACTGGTTTAACAAAAGGGTCATCAAAATGAACCTTTAAACGTAGGAAAGAATTACAAGCTCAGTTCAGAACTGGCATTACAAACCAATATGTGAGTTAGTGCTCTAAGGCAGGGATTTGGTTTCCGTGGACCAGTGGTGGCTTCGGTGGTGGGGGGAGGGGGGAAGGAATGGTTTCACACACAACCTAAACCCCATGCATGTGCAAATGAAACTTTGTGCACTCAACTGCCACTTTGGCGGCCCAGTTCCTAAAGGGCTGTGATCTGGTAGCAGGCTGCAACCCAGGGGTAAGCATCCCTACTCTAAGGGCATGCGTGCCAATCACACCTAATTATGGATTGTGGATTCTGGAAATACAGTTTCAAAAAAACATTAGCAAATACTTATTTTAAGATAATTTGGTGTTGGAGAAGTCAAATACTCTATGTTAATAGCAGAATGACTGAACTAGATTAATATACATTTTATATTTGACCGCTCTCTCAAAATCCCTCTGTAGATATCTTTGTTATTTTGTGTGCATGGTTGTATATTCTATTGTTCTACTCATTAAGTATAGCAGGTGTATAGTAGAACTCTAAAACTGAAGCATTAAAACATAATTTTATTTATTATTTTTATTTATTAAAAGCATCTGCTATCCATCTCTACATCACATGAGACTTCATTTCATTTCATTCATTTATTAGATTTATAAACCGCCCCCTCTCCCCGAGGGGACTCGGGGCGGTGTACAGACAGAAATAAAATGCACTATAAACAACAGAAATACAAAACCCCAGAAAAACAAATTAAACAAAAAGTCTGTACAATGATCATAAAATTAGCTAATAATTAAAACCAATTAAAATACCCCAAAATTTAAAATTTAAAATACCGGCCAGGAGGGTCGGGATTAGATTATGATTATGATTGGGCCAGACTTTCATATTCTGGTGGATGAAATTGGGAGCATCATGCTTAACTGATTTACTTATTCCTGATGTTGCTCTAGCTTTCATGGAAATAGAATAGAACAGAACAGAATAGAATTCTTTATTGGCCAAGTGTGATTGGACACACAAGGAATTTGTCTTTGGTGCACCGGCTTTCAGTGTACATAAAAAGATAAGATACATTCGTCAAGAATCATAAGGTACACCACTTAATGATACTCATAGGGTACAAATAAGCAATCAGGAAACAATATCAATATAAATTGTAAGGATACAAGCAACAAAGCTAACAGTCATGCAGCCATAAGTGAGAGGAGATAGGTGATAGGAACACGAGAAGACTAATAGTAATAGTAATGCAGGTGAATAGTTTGACACTGGTGAGGGAATTATTTGTTTAGCAGAGTGATAGCATTTGGGGCAGGGGACTGTTCTTGTGTCTAGTTGTCTTGGTGTGCAGTGCTCTATAATGTCTTTTTGAGGCTAGGAGTTGAAATAATTTACGTCAAGGATGCGAGGGGTCTGTAAATATTTTCATGGCGAGTCCAGTCGAGTCCATCATGAATGATGACTGTAGATTATTTGGTTCTTTTGAACTCAGTGACCTTATGACTTACAGAGTGCTGCATCAAGATTTAATATGAAATAATTTCTCCATTTTCCATAAATCCAGCTACTCTACCAAGCACACAAATCTTGATAGTACTCACAATTTTGGGATTATGATTGTTTTGGGAAATATCACTCTTGGGACAGGAATTAGTGTCGAAGTTACCCTGATCAGGTTCCCCTGTGCTTAGCAGCAGGTGTGAAGGGCAACAGCCCAATAAATGCAGCTTTCCCCCAACACGGAGATGAAATGATTCAGACCAAGCAGATGGCTGATCTCTAGCTGCAGTTCCAGAGAAGTATCTGTAGGACTGTTGAAGAGGGACTTCAGATTGTATTCAGCTAGACAGGACAAGCCAGCTGGCTCTCTTATGTCTCTTGCAAACTACTCAAAGAACTTGAATTTAGGAACAGTTGAACAGCTGTGACCTGAATCCTGCAGTCAATATCTGGAGTTAATTAAGGCCCATTTTTAAACTTATCCTCTTCTGAGATTTGCTTGCCTTCCTTTCTTATCCTTGTAAAGTGCAATATCCTTGTTTTTTTCCTGAATCATAGAATATTGACTATCTTTTGTTGTGTGATCCATATGGTAAAATTATATAGTATATCACAGAAGTGAGTACACCCCCTCACATATGATCCTAGTACTCACTTTTGTTGCCAGCAGTTTAGACATTAATGGCTATATCATCTTTTTTGTTAAGACGTCTGAAGAATTTCATCTGGCTTCAACCTTTGGTCATTTAAATAGAGCTTACTGTGTACTGTGGAATTAATCTGTCTTCCCTCAGCCTATTAATCAATAATCTATCATCAAATAATCACACAGTTCTTTCTTCCAGTAAAAACTCAGGCCTACTCACTAATGGCTTTCTTGAATGGACTATAATCGCTTCAGCCTAACACCAAAAGATTTGGCTTAGTAATAAATCTTTGTTTCTCTCACAAAGAGTTTTTAAAAAAAGAAAAAAGAAAGAAAAGTTTTTAATTGCTGCAAGAGGCAAAAAAAACTCAACAAGAAATTAAAAACCCTGAAGCAATAACCCAACTTCTCTAAAGCCATATGTGTTTTGACTTGCACTCTTGTTTCTGAGTACAAGCTGAAGCGATTTCTAGAACTCTTACCTGGGGCTGGTTTCCTTGGAATTTGGTTGTGGGAGGCAGTTTGGCATTTGCAAAGCACGTGTTTGTTTACAAATATCCTGGCTGCTGGGAGGTTCTGGCATTCAGCTGAAAATCCTGAAAGAGAGCAACTGTCTACTGATTCTGCATGTTTTTTTTAAGGTAGTATTCGTTAAGATTCAATGGTTCTGGCAGATACACAAATTCACATTTCTCTATCTTTTTCAATCAAGCAGGAGCCTGTTATTTTCACAAGTGAAATGCCTAAGATGGTATCACTTGTACCAAAGGTAGATGTGTATATCCCTTCATGAAAAGGGAGGGGTGTACTTAAAAAAAAGACCAGGTTCCTATAGCTGTTTTAATTGGAAGTCCCACCCATCTGTGCAGACATGCCACAGATAAAAAGGGGTAGGTTTTGATCTTATGGTTGTGAGTACCATCTTTATTTTTTAAAAACCTCCATAGACACCCTGGCACACCTGTCTGTGTGTCTTGGAGGGAAAGTTTAATCCAAACTAGTTCCTAGGCATTGACTAGTTCTTAAACTTCCAGACTTCAGTGTAACTCAACCAGCAGCCAATCACAGAACACACACAATTAGGGGAGATGGAAAGGAAAAAGTGTCTTTTGCATAAAAATGATATCCAGTCCCATCATCCCTAAGAATTGTCCCTAGTGTTTCAGTGATGGGTTCCGGATCCCATTGCAACCGGTACAGTGCAACGGGGCCCGGCATCCACCACATGAATGCACGCAGCGCGTGCATGCGTCCTACCCTCCAGCGACACCTCCACGAGCATCCACACCGCTCCAGCTGCTTGACAGACATGGTGAACCAAGCCTTATGCCAGTGAAAATGGGTTCCCAAGCTCTGTTTCCAGCTGCGACGGCCTCCTGCAACCCTCTGCCAGCGAAAACAGAGTTTGGGATTGCTGTCTACGCCCCTTGTGAGCTCCATTTTTGGCTGTGATGGTCTCCTACAACCCTCTGCCAGCAAAAATGGAGCTTTAGAGGGCCATAAGCACTCGTGTAATGGCAAGACCTTTCCTTCCCAGGCCCTCTTTCCTAATAGAGGACAAATCTGGGCCCCGATAACCCTGACCAGTTCACCCAAGTGCATCTCTGTTACAGAAACCAGATCAAATCTGGTATCGCATTCCCCAATAAATGGATCTTTGGCAAGAGAAGGAACACAATGGGGAATTATTGGGCCACCTCCTACTTTTTCCAGGCAGATCCTGTTTGAATTATTCCTCATTTCCCCATAACTATGTGCCAGGAAGTTGTTTAATCTAGAAGCCCGTTTGAAGCAATTCCAGAGCTCCCTCTGTGCCTTATTATTATTATTCAGTAAATTGTATACATATTTTTAAAGTCACAAAGATTCTTGGATAGAACCCAATACATATATCAGGTTCAGTTAGGATGTTACGAGCATGAACGTATCCCAACTTAATCCAGGGTTTAGAAAGTACATTATTACATTTTGGTGACCTCTTTTAGTTGTCAATATTGGTACTATTTCTTTTCCTAAAATGCTATTATGTTCTGATATATGTCTAAGATTCTCTGTGACATGGTCCCTAGGTCTTGATCTCTTCTTAAGTTTTTTAAAATGCTTCCAGTTAAGAAGGGTTTCTTTCATATTGGCATTTTGGGTGCCTCTGATAGCACAGTCCTCTTAAAAAGAAGCATAGGCCAACTGCAATTAGCAGTAGTGACTCTGGTGAATACATAGTGTGTCATGAGAAGGTGACTATAGATACTCATCTGTGTATCAGATGACAGATAAACACTATCTTAGAATTCTCTGTCTTCTTCAAAATACAATTGGGTCAGTTCCAGATGCATTTCATGCATGCGCGCGTTGCCCAGCTGAGTTCAGCCTTTTTTAAAGCCATTTTTCGCCCTCCCCAGGCTCCAGAGGCTTTATAGGAGCCTGGGGAGGGCGAAAAGAGCCTCCCCCACCCCCCACCCCCGGAGGCCTCCTGGAGGCTTCATGAGCTTCCCTGAAGCCTCCAGAGCACAAAAAAATGGCCCTATGGGCCAACCGGAAGTTCGGGAACGGACTTCCGGTTTGCTCGTCGGGTCAGTTTAAGCCCTCCGGAGGCTTCAGGGACATTCAGGAGGCTTCCCTGAAACCTCCAGAGGGCTTAAACCGGCCCTATGAGCAAACCAGAAATGATTTCCGGTTTTCTCGTAGGGTTCTTTTTAGTCCTCCAGAGGCTTCGGGGAAGCCTCCTGAAGGTCCCTGAAACCTCCGGAGGGCTTAAACCGACCCTACGAGCAAACCGGAAGTGATTTCTGGTTTGCTCGTAGGGTCCTTTTTAGTCCTCCTGAGGCTTCAGGGAAGCCTCCTGAAGGTCCCTGAAGCCTCCGGAGGGCCTCCGGGGGGCGGGGGGGGGCTGTTTTTGCAGTCCCCAGGCTCCTATAAAGCCTCTGGAGCCTGGGGAGGGCAAAAAAAGCATGCAAAAATGGGGGGGCTCTCATGTGCGCATGCACACTGGGGGGGTGTCAGCCGTTGCATTATGGGTGCGGCACCTGCATTACCCCCCCTTATGGCACGCACGCCAAAAAAGGTTCACCATCGCTGAACTATAGCAATTTAAGGATGCAATTTGTTAAAAATGGAACAGAAGCAAAAGAAAAGGAGTTGCCAGCAATCTAAGGAAATGAGCTTGATGATACTCTAGAGAGCGCCAGAGCTAAAATATACAGTGAAACAAACAGCAATGTGTTGTTGGTGTCTAATATTGTCTCCTCACCCAAGGACACACAATGTGGCCGATGCTTTCTGAAAACAAATAGCAAAAAAGCAGGTTTTTATAAACTCAGGAACATTGCATGTAGGCTTCCATGATCGGAAACTGATGGTAACATAATCTTAAGGAAGGCTGCCATTCCTAAAAGAGAAGCTAGATTACAATATAATACTAGAAATAAATTTCTGACTGTAAGAGCAATTTAACAGTTTAACCAGCCACCTATAGATCAGTGGTGGGATTCAAATATTTTTACTACTGGTTCTGTGGGCGTGGCTTGGTGGGCATGACAGGGGAAGGTTACTGCAAAATCCCCATTCCCTCCCAATCAGCTGGGACTCGGGAGGCAGAGAATAGATGGACGTGGGGCCAGTCAGAGGTGGTATTTACCAGTTCTCCGAACTACTCAAAATTTCCGCTACCAGTTCTCCAGAACTGGTCAGAACCTGTTGAATGCCACCTCTACGATAGATATGGAGCACTTCCTTTCACAAGTAGTGGATTCTTATTTTCAGCAGAAAATGGAACTCAGTTTAAATGCTCCCTTCCAGATTTTTGAAACTTTCTAAAACAAAATCCAATTTGGCAAGCTAAAAATTAGAACACTCATGCTACTAGAAGACAGAATGCTTGTAGATATACTTACTTACCCAGTCAACTAAATGTTCATCTGTGAAAAAAATTTCCCTCTTTTCAATTTATGTTTTATTCATCCTTATGGTAGCTATCCAATCACCTTGAGAATATTAGTTTTTGAGACAGACAACTGGATATAATGCCAACTGCTATGGAATGGAAAGATTTAAGGATCTTAGTAAGAATTTCAAAGCAATGCCCATTCATGATTTAGGCAGAACATTGACTAATTTTTGTGGAAAAAAACATGCTCCAACTAATTATTTACACCACTTTTCACTGAAAAGGTGAAGAGTTTGGATTCAAGAAAGGAGTGAGCAGTGTATAAATCCTTATAATAAACACCTACCTTTAAAAGTAGTAGCAAAAATCAGCACTTTAAAAAGGTAGCATTCATTTTAATGTTCACTTAAAATCCAAGTAGAATAAATAACCTTGAATGACAGTGATGAACAAATGTGTTGGGCACCATTGAGTGGCTACTTTGCCCCCTGCAATAATAGTCACTGTGAAGGAAATAGGAATGTCTATTATCTAGAAACACAATGATTCTTTGGACATTGCCAAATTGCATTCTTTGAGTTAGGAAAGCACCTCTCTACAATTGCAAAGCAACTAGATCACATAAGTTGTAGCTGTGATCTTCTGGGTGGACCATAGCAGTTGCAGCTTATTTACCTTTATAGTTAAATGCAAACTGTAGTCAAATCATTCTGGTTTTACAATAAAAAAAACAGGCAGACTTTTCCCCGTCCACCTATCTCCCATTTTCCCATCATCTCCCTCACTCCCACCTCGCAATATATGTATATACAGTATGTACGTATATTCCATGTTATTTGGGTTTCATCCATCCATCCATCCTTATATTTTGTTATGGAGGTGACTTGGAGAAGTTTAATTAAATGTTCATAAAAGAAATTATGGTAGACACAAATGATGTCTCAATTAAGGATTCTGGAGTTTTGTAGGTTTCTTTTCCCCCATCTGCCGCAATAAATTCAAAACCAAGTGCCATCAAGGTCTATGTGTGCATGGTTCAGGATTCTGGGAACTATTGTCTCAAAGCCTCAGGTAGGAAAAGCTCTCAAGTATGAGCAGTGCACGTTAGATGTCTTTCTATTGGTTTGCTGCTCCTGTGTTCTCCTCCTACAGCTATAGCCCTATTTTAAATATATTCCCTATTTTCTGGCGCTTTCTTTTTTTGATTTTACAGAGAGCTTATAAGGCCACATCTTGGTTCAGACTACAACAACCAGGTTTGTTTGGGAAGAGAAATGATGTTACTCAAACAAAAATGAAATCAATGTACATTTGGAATATAATAATTTACAGATTGTTTGACCATTCCATTTCCCCTCTTCATAAAGTATATTCATTCAGATCCTATTAGTTATTTATGGTGATGTTACATTAGCTACAGTGCGAGTACACAGTAGTTCTTTGGCTGCCAAACGGTGCTAATCCTTTCCGTTCCGAGTGCACTGGATTGGAGTGGGGGGCAATGTTCCCTCTAATTTTTTTTCAGTGTGAGCAGAAAAGTATAGTGTTTGAGCAGCACATTTTCATGCCTGAGCAGCACCTGAATTTTTTTCACAGGTGTCACCTAAGACAACAACGAAATCAGTATTATTTGAAACTCAAAGTTATGTTTCTTCAAGGTACCCGCTTAATTAAAAGTGTTATATAGTATCACTTAACAACGCTCCTGCTTAGCAACCAAAATGTTGGGTCAGAAACTCTGGCATTTGAAGCACGCAAGTCTTAAAGCTGTCAAGTTACAAGATCCTTGCATCCCTAACCCTTTAGGGAAAAAAACCCCAAGGGGTCTTCAAACCTGACAGCTTGAAGCCTTGTGGACTTCAACTCCCAGAATTCCTCCTCCAGTCATGTTGGCTCAGGAACTCTGGCATTGAAGCATGCAAGTCTTAAAGCTGTCAAGTTGCAAGATCCTGGCACCACTAACCTTTTAGAAAAAAACAAACACACTGATCTTCAAACCTGACAGCTTGAAGACTTGTGGACTTCAACTCCCAGAATTCCATCTCCAGTCATGTTGCGGCGACGTCATCTGCGTGGATCTGCTCCATCTTTGGTTTTTTTCACAGGGGGCAGGGCTGCTGCTGAAGATGCCGACGAGCCCCTGCCGCCACCAGAATAACAGCTGCCTCCTCCTCCGCCTCCTCCAACAGCACCACCACATTTGCTGCCCGGCGCTGCGGCTGAGGTGAAGCCGGCAAACTCCCACTGGCGCCCCCCACCCGTGGCAGCGGCGGCGGCGCGTCCCCCCTCCACTCGGAGTACCTGAGCTGGGCACCGCGTTACCCCTGCTGCCTTCTCCTTCTCCGCCGTGCTTTTGAGAAGCCATGAGGCCTTTTCCCCACTGCTCCCACCCCCCTCCGCCGCCTTCCTACTGGCTCCCGCGGCCTCATGGCTCCTCAAAAGCACAGCAGAGGAGGAGGGGGCAGGGGTAACGCGGGGCCCAGCTCAGGTGCTCTGAACGGAGGGGGAGGCGCCGCTGCCACGGGCGGGGGCGCTGGCGGGAGCTTTGGCGGCTTTCACCTCGGCCGCAGCATCGGGCAGCAAATGTGGTGGTGCTGTTAGAGGAGGAGGCGGCAGCAGATATTCCGGTAGCGGCAGGGGCTTTGGGGGTTTACTTTAGCCGCAGCGCCGGGCGCAAGCAGCTAGGATTGGCCGCCAACAAAGGACCTCCCCGAGCTTGCTTTGCTGAACTCAGTCGCCCCCCCCGCTCATCAAAACAAGTCCGGGGAGGTCCTTTGCGGGTGGCCAGTTCTAGCCGTCTGCAAAGGACCTCCGGCGCCTGTGACAGTAGAAATCACTGTGCGGCAGTTGGAAACTGCTGTGCGGTGTTTTCTTGCCACGTGCGGGGCCGCGCAGCCGCGCACCTTAGAGGGAACAGTGGGAGGGGGGGCAGCTAGCTCTACATTCAGAAAGGTTCAATAGAATTCGGCATCAACCTCTGGGACTTCTCTCTCCACCAAAGCCACCTCACGCTCAGGCGTCACATTGGGGAAGGTCTGGCACCAGCTGGATTCATTCTACTGCACAAATGGTTATTTTTCTCACTGAATGGGTACCTATTTATCTACTCACATGTAACATGCTTTCCAACAGCTAGGTTGGCAGAAGCTGAGGCAAATGATGGAAGCTCACTCTGTCACATGATGCTAGGGCTCAAACTGCAGGGAGTACAGACCTTCTCCAGTGTCATTAAGCCACTGAGCCTCTATTCAGATACTTTAATAACTATTTTAGAAATGTTTTAGTTAGTGACGGCAAATTGAAGGAATCTCATGTTTTGGAGAGAGCCATTAGAATCATAAAATAAGGAAGCATTTGTGAGGCTTTCCAATATATATTTTAGAGTTCCCCTTGTATGTTTTCTTGTTGTAGGCAGGCTGAGGTTCAGGTTTTCCTCAGACATAAAAGACAGCTATGTGACTCTGGGACTCCCCCCACACAATCTATTTCTCAGGGTAGTTGTGGCAAAGGTGGGAGGCAGGAATAGCATGGATGTTATCCTGAGTTCCTCGAGGATGTATGCCTTTCTTTAAAAAAGGAATCGCTCTCTCAGCTGTGTTCAATGCAATTTTCTACACCAGACTGATTCTTATAATTCTTACAATTCATAAAGCTGATACATTATCCCACATTTTACCTGCTGGATCTTAGAAATTATTAGCTTAATAACTAGCCCTGGGCCACATAAGGAAGCCATCCAAGTACTAACTCTTATTTATATTTTATTTTGCATGTGTACATTTCTGTGACCCCATAAAAACAATAATCTGACTTGAACATGTAAAACAAAACAAAAAAGAAGAGTGGGAAAAAAAGATGGAAATTTGATTAAGCCTGGCACTTGTGCTGGAGGCATAGGGAAATTCAACCCTCATTTTTCTATTGTAAAAATTCCTTTGAGTAAAAACTCAGCTGACACTGCTCTCTGGGCCAGAAATAAATGAGTTTATTTCCGTCTTTGGAAGAACTAAGGTCACAAAAAGGTTTTGTCCCTGACCCAGAATTCATGAAAGCCCGTTCTTCCCAGCACGAAGCTATTACAGACACCAAACTTTATTCACCAAACTTCCTCCTTTGGCTACCTCTAGGGAAGGCTTCAGAATTTGGCTTTTAGACTTAAGCTGGTTCTTATTTTCAGATTTCCCTGCACTAGTCAGCAAGAATCTTTGGCCAGGAAAGTAGCATAGTGAGATAGGAAAGATCAGATGCTGATTGCCCTCCCATCACTGACTGTTGCTTTCTTCTAAAAATTTTCTGCCTAAAACACATTTTTTAAATTTTCATTCCTATATACAATCAAGTCTTGAAGTTTCAATATTTAGGTCGACACCCCCCCCCCCCCAAAAAATTATGTATCCCTGTCTAAGTGTAAGAAATTACACACACATATACACAGAGACACATCTCTCATTCCCCAAGTTGAATATTAGTGGACACACTAAAAAAAAATTAATGCAAAGTAATTTTCGCTGAGCAGGTTGTCATAATGCATGAGGTGCCATGAAGCAGATTTTGATCTATTGTACCATAATGCTTTGTTTCTCTTTTATATATATATTTAGGGATTCAGTGAAAACAGTCCTGGACATAATTTTCTCTTTTTCTTTGTTGGGAACACATAGCAGTCAGAAAACAAAATGCCTTTGTTGAAAGGTGATGGAGACAATGTGGGGGTCTCATCAAGGATACAAGCTCAACCCCACTGAGAACAGGGGTTAGCTTTCTGGTAGCATCAATAGACTGTTCAAACCAAGCCACTGTGGCAAGATTCCTTGACTGGTTGAAAAACTGATCAGAGTGCTTCACAATCCTTTCCTTGCTGACACTTCAAAAGCTGTGGATACATGATTACGCTACGTCATTTGTAGCTCTTTTCAACTTTCAGCTATGCAGTATTGAGAGCCAAAGGGAGGAGAGACAGGCAACCTATTCCAGTTTAGGAACCCGGATGCCCTCTTTTCATTACCCTGTTGTTGAAGATTATGAGAGATTTGCAGGTGGGTTGACACTACGGTTGAAACAACTTTAGTTCCCTAGTTTTGGCTCCAACCCACTGAGCAACCAAAGCAAGTAGAAGCAAACCGCCAGGAAGCCAGTGCCCAGGAGATCTCCCAGGGCAGTAAGGTAGGGGATGGAATAATTGTCAGGATCAAGACCCTTTCTCCACATCAGTCGCACAATGATGTCAGCCATGTAGAGCAGAATCCCCACCTGCAATGAGAAACTTTACTTTACTTTTACTTTTATTTAGCCTTTTATACCGCCCCCTCTCCCCAAACAAAACAAGTGCAGCAGTCACTAGCATGCAATGTGTCATGATATCGTAAAACTGCCATCTATTCCATCAGCTAGGAAAGCTGCAAGTCAGTAGTGGGTTCCTAACTGGTTTACTACTGTTTTGCTCGTGCTCACGTACACTTGCGCATGTGCGTGTAATGCTTGTGTGCATGCACAGAAACATCTGGGCAGGTGGGAGAGCCTCCCGCCGCCACCACTACTGGTTCGGCCGAACCGGGAAAACCCACCTCTGATGTAAGTGCATACATTCCACAGCTGAGACAAAATCTCCTCCTTCTCATTCCTTTCCCCCATTTACGAGGAATAAAGTATGTATCTATGTCATTTGGTCAGTTGGGATATAGTAATGCTGGGGTCCCCCAGGCGATGGCCCGTGATGGGGCCTTAAGCCATTCAGAACCAGGCTGCGGAGGTGACAGGTGAGTGTGCATGCCTACTTATCACACTAATGGAGCTGCGTGTGCATGTGCTTGCCCGCAACTCGCACAATACTATGGCTCCCCCACCCGGCTGATCTGCCAACCCGGAAAGGTTCTGCTATAATAGTATGTGGAAAGCTGTTGGGAAACAGGGCAAAGAGATGCTGCTTAGGGAATGGTCAGGTAAAATATAGCATAGTCTGCAGCTGGACAGTGGATGCAAAAGCCTCACAAGGGACACTCCCTAATTTCTTGGTCTCTAAAAGAAATAGGAGAATTCTTCTTTAGGCTTGCAAACTCATGTTAATGTAGCTTTACGGCAAAGCAGAAATAGCTTATCTGGTTATGTTTTCTGTCTAATTTGTCTGGTAAGGCTCCCAAAATCTAAAGGTCAGTTTCTGGTTACCTGCAGAAGAGCAGCTATCAGATAAAATGCCACAAAAGTGAAAGTGATGGCTGTGTGGCCCCCCTCAAAGAAATGTATAGCATAGAGGAACACCAGGTGTCCTGGGATCACTAGCAAGATGAGGACTCGAGCTGATTTAGAATTGATACCTGCAGAAAAGAATAAAGATTGTAATTATGATCACACCATCACACATGATCACAAAAAAGAGCTGAGTTCTTTTTGTGCTAGTCATTCCACACTCTAGGGGGCAGTGCTCATCGCCATTTCAAAGCCAAAGAGCCAGTGCTGTCCAAAGACATCTCCGTGGTTATGTGGATGGCATGATTAAATGCTGAAGGTGCATGGAACACTGTTACCTTCCCACCAAAGGTGGTCCCTATTTTTCTACTTGCATTTTTACATGCTTTCGAACTGCTAGGTTGGCAGAAGCTGGGACAAGTAATGGGAGCTCACTCCATTACGCGGCACTAGGGAATCAAAGCGCCGACCTTTCTGATTGACAAGCTAAGCATGGATAGAAACATATCCATACACACATTCTTATGTACATTTTTTGATTGCAGCACTACAAGGCAAACCCTATTGAGGTCCAAGTGAAGATTACTGCAAAATTTAAATTTGATAAAGTATCTTTTAGATGCCACAGCTTATTTAGCAAGTGACCATTTCATAATAATCTAGAAATGACAGCTAGAGTTTATACATTTCAAAGCCCCTTAAATCTGACTAGGATTGTAGCACTATTCAAAGAGATAATTAAGTTTTCTTCCAAATAATATTTGCCCTAACTGGCAACATATTAAACATTATCATATAGATCTCTCATTGTCACTTTTCCACTGCCTTTACTGCTGTCCTTATTCCTCATCTAAACAATGTTGTGTGGAAGTCAATCTGGAAATTCCATTCCAATGGTAAGAGTAGTGATACAGGTGAGAACTGGATTGAATTGTATTGGGTTGGTTTGGAAACATGTGTTTCTCAAACTGAAGTGAGTCTTCTCCACAGCCAATAGATCTAAATTGGCATCCCAATGAAACGATTATGAAAGATGCCCCAAAGGTGCTTTTTCAAAAGGCAGCCGGATTTCCTAATTTTTTTTCTTTGAAAATGTTTCACTTCTCATCCAAGAAACTTCTTCACTTCTAATGAATGGTGGGAATTCCCCATCAATCAATTAAAAGTGAAGAAGCTTCTTGACTTGAGAAACAAAATGTTTTTAGAGAAAAAAACCCAAGAAAGTCCAGTTGCCTTTTGGAAAAAGCACCTTTGGGACAACTATGATCTTGAGAATAGCATAGAAGATTATGCAAGTCACAGGAACATAGGCAAAGCAATTCATTGTGGCTTACGTATATGGAGAGCAACCTTTCTCATTGACTTCTGACTGTGGGAAACAAGAGTAGTTTTCTGTATCACTCCCAGTAAAGTACTAGGATAATTCTAGAACCCAGCTATGCAAATAGCAAGGGGCCAATGACCTCCTACCTGAAGCGAAGAAGGTGGTGCAGGGATTAGGCCAATGCTGCCTCATTTTCTGTGGCAGGACTCCAGGCATGCTCCAGAAATGGAGAAACGTGGAGATGCGACTGGCCTGGATAGCCACCAAATTGCCACCAACACCTGCAGAGGACAGAACACAAATGTTAACCCTCTGTAAGAGAAACCCAAAAGCCTTGCCCAAAGCCATGGAAACATGGGTACAAGTCATGAGGGACGTTCTACTACAAGGGAAGGCAACATTTGGATCTTTATAGCCCACAATTAACATTTTGTAGCCCAGAACTGGCCTTGTGGAGATTTGCTGAGGATATAAATCTGACAGATAGAATTATCAATAAAATTACCAATTGAAGAAATACAATTTTCTTTTTTTTCTCCACCTTGGATTTTTGCAGGATTCATGAGCTGTTCTTGTTTTAGAAGCTTACACTGTATTTTTTTTTTGGGGGGGGGAGGGGGCATTCCTACCACACTATGGCAAGAAATGGAGCTACTGCTGGTAACTAACATTTTGTAACTAAAGGTAGAAATAACTCTGAGGCCACTCAGTTTACTCATTCCTGTTCTGGAAGGAAGCTCCTAGTGAAACCATTTAAATACCATCATACTGTTTATATTGTCCTTTTCGATGATTGATTTTATGATGAGTACACACACACACGTACATATGTCCCCCCCCCCTTTAGAAATGGGCTGGGCTTTTTAAAATGTGCATTTATTATCAAATTTATTGGCCTCTCATCTTACCACAGGGTAACTCCTGCTTCTTTCCAAGAGATTAAAACAACTTTGTAAGGAATTTATGGAGGAGATGCCACTTTTTTTTAAACTTTCTGTCGACAAATGTAGGTGAGGTAAGCTTGAGATCTGTACCACTCAAAATACTGACACTGGGGGTCTGTTCTCTACTTTTCATTTTTTCCCAGAGAGAAACCTCAGCCCAAATTCCATATAGAATTCTGCTCTTCCTTCCTTCAGAGTCATTAACTTCTGGCCGTCACAAACACTTAAACGTTGAAGCAAATACTGGCCCAGTGCTAATATTTTTACATCAGCATTCTGCAGCAATTAAGCTTGTGACAAGTTTTCAAGAAGAAGAACTAATTCTTGTGTGAACTAATATACCTATTATCTGTCCATGTTTCACTCCCTTATGCAGAGACAGAAGAAACGGCTTTTCTCCATTTTTTTCTCAGCTTGTAGAGCAGGCTTCATATCTCCTTTCTCCCCACACTATGTATACTCTATATAACAGATCCAATCCAAAATTATAATTCAAACGCAATGTCAGCCCTGGATCCATCTTTGGTCAGACTTTACAGGGATACCACAGTGGGAGCAGGAGAATAGGAAGGGAATAAATCATAATAACAATCTTCCACATGAGATCAAGGTCGGGCTGCTGGCACCTGGACGGGAGTGAACGAAGTTTGGCGGCAGCTGAGAAAGGGGATTGATTGGGCCATGTGATGTGAATGTCACTGAACAGGACAGGGTGTGAGTTTTAATGTGGGTCGGGAAAAGCGAAGGGTTTCAGATTCAGGTTTTCCCCAGATGTGCCAATATGACTTCTCTAATAAAATCTTACTCTGATGGACTTTGCCTTGGAGTTCTGAATTGCAATGAGGAGTTACTGGAACGGTGACACAAAAAAGCACTATTCACAACATGATTTACTCCAGGAAGTCCCTCCCCTCCTCAGCATGATCCTCAGCATTTTAGAGGACCCCAGGGTTTCCTTCCCATGGTGATGTGAGGAGCTGTCATATAACTCTGGCATTCGTAGTCCTCTCCTGTAGACATATCTGGCACAGCCTGTTTGCTGCAGCTCCAACACCTGCTTTTCATTCCATTTCTCAGAAATGAACACAGCCAAAAGGCTTTTGCATTTTTAATCCACTTCAAAAAATAAACTTAGGACACCCTAGTCATTTTGTTCCTCTGAGAATGGCCCTGAGAAAATGGACTGCACCCATGTCAAGCAAATTTAGAAGGCAAATCTGTTACTGTATTTCCAAAGCAATTCAGGTTGGCAAATTGGAAAAGTCACATCCTTCTTTCAATTGATGCCATGGAATCTTACATTTATACATGTGGGCTCTCCCGTTCATTTTTACGACTCAAAATGGTTGTGCAATATCCACTGTGTATTGGTGGAGCTTTCTTGACACAAATCCTGCTGTGAGTTTAAACTGATCAAGCTCCTTGTTTCATTCTTTTCTTTTCTTCAAATTGTTAAAACAATTTTGGTGGTTGCAAAGCAGTTTAAACTGGCATCTAAATCTCAGCATGAAATGTGGGCCAACTTATTCTTTACAAACTCCATGCCCCATTATGTGAATAAGTTGATTTCCTGGACCCCTACATAAGTGTTATGAATATACATAGCATTTTATTGGATTTATTATTCCAGTAAAAATCAATGTATTTGCGGCATAGGCCAGTGGCCTGTTTATAGAGCCTCATATTGGCAGGACTAAGATGCGCGGATATCCACTCCTAGAATTCCCCAGCCAGCATGCATGGTTTTAGAGCGATGCAATTCTCCTGCCCCGTAATATTTTATCATCTGAGTTTTGAATTTAGAATGATTTGAATAAAGTGGAGATGTTCTGCTGCAGAATTACAACCCTCACCTTTTAAGCAGATACATTAAATTATTCAACTGAGAAGAATTTTAATTACTGATTGCCCTAATACATCCCCAGAGTGAAAAATGTTAAATAATATAAGGTGAGAGAATCAGAGTTTATCTTTCCTATCAAACCTTGGAACTCCACGCTTAAAACAATAAAGCAGAAATTGTATTTAATTACATTTCATTTGCAATTCCTTTTTTTTAAAAAAAAAATCATCTTACCATTGATCACTGGAACGAAAACAGCAATGCCTTCGAAGTTTGGTTTTGCTACAGTTTTGTCCAAAATTACTCCACCTAAGCTGTTTCAAAACATACACATCTATTCATTAGTCTAATTTTCCAGTAGGCTAAATGCAAACTACTATCGTTTATTTAGGCATTTATGCAATTATATATCATTAGCATAAGCTAGCAACATATTCTCAAATAAGAATTCAAGCCTTATTGAAGTCAGGAAGTTAAGAAGTTTTTAATAATAGAATTTAAAGAATTTTAATCTTGCCTTCAGGAAAGAGAGCGCTAAAAGAAAAAGGATCCCCATATGAAAAGAATTTGATGTCAGTATATCTGTTTGATGAGATCTAAATTCTATCTGTTTCAACCAACAGGAGCAGTCAGTCACAGGCCAGTGGAAAGGCAGTTAGGACATGACCACAGGACCATCTCCCAGTCTCAGGTTTCTCAACAATTGTCAGTGGAAAATGCTATCCCTCTAATTATTATTATTTATTATTATAAGCCCAAATGAAAACATTGCAGGATGAAAACATCTTTATTAAAGATGATGAAGAGGTGGGTTTCCGCCAGTTCGCTCTAGATCGGGTGAACCGGTAGTGGTGGCGGCAGGAGGTTTCGCCCACCCACCCGGACGCTTCTGTGCATGCACAGAAGTGTCGCGAGAGCGCACAAGCGAACCGGTATTAAAATAAATTGAAACACATCACTGAGATGATGGATTATAATTTACCACGTTGGCCCAATATGGATCAATAGACAGGTTTTTATTTTATTTTATATTTTATTTTTATTTTATTTTTCAGTCTTGGGTTAAGAGTGAATGACCAGCCCAAAGTTACCCAGCTGACTATTCATGTTTTACTTATTGGGGGGGGGGGGGGGAACATCGCCACTCAAAGCTTCAGCATTATTTTCTAGAAGCTAAACCCATGTTATGAAGTTGATGTTTTTAAATAATACATTACACAATTAGACAAACGGAGGAAAATTAAAAGCTTGAATATTTTTACCTCACCGATTTCAAGCTAGAAAGAACTCCTGAAAGAATCATTCTCAGTGATTCTCCTTTTATTTATTTCGAATACCGTAAAAAACCCCACCTATTTTTGGCTTCTTAAAGATTCAAATCCAGATGCTTATTAATAAAGATTTCACTAACATATTCTAGATATGCAGAAAGAGACAATCCCCAACAAAAATCCAGAATTTAAGAAAACTGATGATGATGATTATATTATTATATTGTTTTTTCCACAGTAAGCACATAGCAATGGAGCAAAGCTCTACGTCCACTGATAATTACCTGCTGATGATCATTGCAATTATAATTGGCTGCCATCCAGTCTTCAAGACTTCGGCAATGGGAGGACTCTGCCGTGCAATAGCAATCCACAAAGGAATCAAAACAATGAAAATAGTACAGACCATAGGGGACAGGTATGTTACATCTGCCGGGGGAAAAAGAAGATCCCAGTTTTACACCTGAATTTTCAGTTCTGAGAGATTAAATCACATCTTCATTTTGGTAAAGCAATTCCATGGTTTTCAACTAAAAACAGAGTTGCAGCGATAGACACCCAAGTCCTGTTGCCTTCAGAACTGTATTTGATGAGTATCCTTTTTCAATCACCTGATATAATAAAGCAACAGAACTAGCTAATATGAGAGAGAACTAGAAAATACATTGGACCTAAGAAGGAAAAATGTTAAACATCAGTAATAAGAATGCCCATCTACCAGGAAAGAAGTGCCTGAAAAATATAATAATTCAAATATTTATGTTTTAATTTTTCATCCAGAGAATCTGCAAGGTGGACTACAGTTCAGTAATATAAAATATACCATAGATATACTGTAACTGTGCTTTGTAGCACCAGCTTAATAAACAATTACATCCAGCAAGATCATTATGGCAATGCATCAATACTAATTCAAAATCAAATAGTTCTTCAGGTCTATTTTACTGAGAGTTTAGCATGAATATCTTTATTGGATTAAGGTAAAGGCGCTATGTGTTTATGGAAATGTCATCCTAAAGTATATTAACTCCTAAATATATATTAAGATGTCATTCATCTTTCTGTTGCAGTGGGGAAAATTGAGTTTGTAAACAGGGAATTTAATTACCTAAATGTGGGAAATTAGAAATTCCTAATAAAATATGTTTTTGTAGGATAATTTAACAAGCTCTTTATTGTATCTATGCAGAAAATATGTCATGATAAAGGACCTAGCCTCTTACGACTCTTAATTATGTGACATTTTGTCTTTACTTTGTAAAGAAAAAATATAATTACTGCTCCACATAAACCTCATAAAATTGAAGTAGAGACATAGAGATCAAAATATTGACAACAAACAGATACTGCCACAATATTCTATGGAACTTAGATTTGGACTTCAACCTTAATCTTTCAAAACATTGAGTTTGTTCTTCATTCTTTCATAGACCTGGTTTTGGGATAACTGTCCTATTACCCCAACAACTTATTTTGTGAATTAGATGAACAAATGGAGTCAGACTCTTGTAGAATTCCCTGTTACAAAGCAGAATTCAGGTTATCTTCAATGACAAATTGAAGCAGAAAGCTCAACCCATGTTACCTGGTCTGAGGCTCTTATTGTAAACATAAGTTTCTGCCACACACAATATCCTCAGGGCCTGAAAAGTTCCACTAGCGATCCATCTATCCATAGCTATGACTCTCTTTGCTTTTGAGCAAACCTGGGACTCCTTAGAGACCAATGGCTTACACATTGCTACTTCTCTGGGATTCTCATTTTTTAGCCAATGCTTTTCTGATGGTGGGTTCATGGACACTGATTTTAGGTAAAACCAGAGAAGCTTATATATATACTCCCAAGACAATATTATGCTCTGCTCTTGAGAACTATTGTGACAGGATGGCCACTCTTGAAAAGTAAATTTTATCCCCTATTTCAAGCATATACGTATATCACTGTTGAAATGTGGGACTCCAGAGCTTTTTAATCTTTTCCAATGAGGATGGAGATTGATTTTTTGTAACATAGATCTTTGAATGTTTCTATTCAGCTGAAAATTATGTCCTGCTGAGAACATCACTGTTAAAATCACCCATGATTCTTTAATTAAGTATTCATAAAACTGATCTTGCCAGTTACACTTTAACTGAATTGACTGTACTAGAGGAGCATTTTTTTCCACACAGACAAATTACATGTTGAAAGATTTTGCTTATCAAACAAGTAAAACATGCATCAAACATTGGTGTTATTTATTCACTTAGACATACATGTTAATAGAATTACATCAAGTTCTAACAACACTCAATGAGAAAGATACATAAAAATTCAGAAAGCCTGAAAGACAGCAGATACTTGTTTGCAAATCAAAGATGGTGCTATTCCTATTTGCTATGTCTCAGTTAATTATGCCATAGATTAATTAACTAAGCCATGGATTAATTCATCATACTATTTGAACTGGAGTCAAAAAATGGGGCAAGTCCAAAGAGAAGGTCTGAAAATCAGCCAACCATTAAAAATATATTTAATATATATATATGCTTTTTTTAACAAAAAATGTACAACTTTTACAAATGTATATGTACAACTTTTAAACAAAACCAGTTTTACTGAAGTAATATTACTAGTTTTATGCTAACGTTTTGTTGGCAGCTGCCCTTCAAAGGCAGACTTCTCAGCAACTTTCAGACAACCATACCCCAGCCCCCCCCCCCCCCCAAAAAAAAATTGTCTGGGCTTTTGTATTCATGACTGACAAAGTCTGATTAGTTCATGTCACAAGAGTCCAAGTACCTGAGTGGTTCCTTGTCTAACCAAACTTCACTGCCAGTGAAATGTTAGAACATTAGAACACAACTACTCAACATCTCAAGTTCATCATGGCTTGATTGATGCTCACCATGAAAGTTTACACCAGTATAATATTGAGATAATTATCAGAAGAAGGGGAAATTGTAAAAAAAATCTTAAGATTTTTTTCTTAGTACCCTGTTTCCCTGAAAATAAGACTTCCCCGGATAATAAGCCTAATTGAACTTTTGAGTGCATGTGCTAAAATAAGCCCTTCCCCGAAAATAAGCCCTCCCCCAAAATATTGCAACACAGCAGCAGCCATGAGGTGACCATGCTCGCCGCCCCCTTCACATCAAAAATAATAAGACCTCCCCCAAAATAAGGCCAAGTGCTTATTTTTGGGGGGGGGTGTGTGTCAAAAGAAAATAAGACACTGTCTTATTTTTGAGTAAACATGGTAGGTTATCTCACTCAAATGGTAAGAGAAGCCAGAGAAGTCAACTTCTATTTTAATAAAATCTCATTACGGATTTATAGATACTGTCATGGAATTAGACCTTCATATCACGGTGCCTTCAGCTGTTTTGGATTTCAACTGCCATAAGGATTATGAGAGCTTAAGTACAAGAGCTTTGGGGGAAGAAAGTTCATGTGAAACATCATTATTGCAGCTGAAATCCATTTCTTTTAGGGTTTTTTTTCTGGTGACAGACTGAATTGTATCAGTTGAGATTTAAGTTGACCATGTCCCTTTTTTTCTTTGAAGTGAGTTCATTCCATCTGACCCAACTTCATTCTTTCCCCTATAAAAAATCCCATAGTAGTATTCTGCTAGAATGAAATGTATTTCAACTTCTATTCTCACACAAGGACTGCCCTAAATTCTTTTGAGCCAAGAATTCCCCCATCCTTTGCAATGGGACATTCCATAGTTGAATAGTCCTCATTGGCAAGAAACTACCTCCCCCCCAATTTTCTTTCACTGCTTAAACTGCCCTAGTCTGCCTTCTCCTATCTCTAGTGAATCTGAGCTATAAATAGAATAATTATTACTATCTTAACCTGCTTTCCCATAAATGTCCTGCAATAAATTAATTTATCACTTAGTATCCCTCTGATCATTTTCAAATGATCAAATAATATAGCATCGCAATGACCTTTAAAAAGACCTTTTCTAAAGGAGACAGAGAAGAATGCTGGGCCAGCAGAAAACAAGCAAGAGTCAGAAGCAGAAAGAAGGAAGCTTCAGTAACACCTTGAAACAAACAGAGGAGTGCCAATCTTTTGATACCCTAATTATCTTTCTTATAAGATTCTCCATCTGCTCTTTGTAATTGGCCCAAAGCTGGGCTAGTAGCAACCCAATCTCCAGCCAATGTGGTAGAAGAATTCTTGAAATGTGCTTTTCATTTTCCTGCAAAAGATATTGTGAAAGCCTAAAGCCTGAAATCACAAAACTGCATTAATTGCAAAGCAAGCAATTTCAAAGAAAAAAAATTCAGCTTCCTCTGGGGTGGAAAGCAAGGTATAATTCTACAAAATACAATATAAGGTGACAGAAGCTTGCTGCTTAGGAAACAGGTGAAAGTGCTATATCTCTACCTGGTTTATGAGGGGAAGGTGGAGTGGCGGAATACTTGAGAAACCTAAATACTCTGGTTTTGGTAGCAAGATTATTTACATATTTTTTCAAATCTCTCTTCTATAATTAGATACAGAACACCATAGCTCTTTGTACCTTTCAGCATTTAAATATTTTGCAGAATAGGTATTCCAGGAATTGCTTGAAGTAGTGAACAAGATTGTTTCCAAAATTAATTTTTAAAACAACTGATGAGATAGGCCTGCCCAGTGAGTTTTATGGATGTGGTTTTTGGGGGGTCACATCTCATTACACATCAGCTGAGTTCTAAAGTGCATGACTGTGGCACTAGACATACAATACAATGCATGGCATGTTTGCTGCCTTTGAAAGAAAGAACAGGATCCATCCAGAGTATCCATAAGTAGCCATGTGACCTGCTCTCATTTTTAAAATTATAATTTCTCCTATTGTTATACTCTTCCAAAAGGAAAAAAAAGATTGAAAATAAAGTACAAAGCCTACAATTCAGCCAGCCTTCAAAATATTTTCTATATCATTCAAAAATATCTACCTGTGCCTATACTGCTTCATAATATGAAACATTCATGCTTCATATAAAGAAAGAATGGTGTGTGTGTGTGTGTGTGGTGTGTGTGTGTGTGTGTGAACTCTGGAACGCCTCAAGCAATTTCAATCAAACTTGGTACATAGATGACTTACCCTCTGGAGAAAAATACTGTGGGGGTAACCCCTCGGGGTGTGTGTTCTGTTAAGATACAGCCTATTGTGCCATATTGCCGTACTGGTTTCTAGTGTACAGGGCAGTGGAGTTGCCATGGTAACAGCTTCACAGTACTCCACAAGGGGCCCCTCTCTGGTAAGGGGGAAAATCCAACATTAGAAATTACGTTTGGTCCAGACATTTTCCCCCTATAAATAAATAACAGGGCAATGGCCGGGTTATCGGCTAGTTATATATAAAGTGTCCTGCCACAAAGACTGAAGGGATGATGGAATTTGGAGATGCTTTAAGTTTTTTTCTCTGCCAGTTTAAATCTGCCAAAATATTATTTTTATACAGCTTATATTGGCCCAGAAACCCATTATTACTAAGGGTTGGGATTAGGGTTAGGTAATTTCCAGGATAGTCGGCATCCAAGAATGTTGATGCTTGTTATTTGTTACTTCTACCAGTCAAAGAACCTTAATTTTTCTGCATTGGTAATTTGCCTTTTAATTCCTATTAATTAATGAACAAAGGTCATTAAAACTCACTAAGGTAAGGTTTCCATATTCAGAAGTTTGTCCATTACTGCATTCCGTTTGTCCATTACAGCCTTCCAAGTCATCTCCCACCGATACAGAAAACTATTCCAAAATAACTTTTTTTGTAATGTTTTGAACTTGCTGCTGAGTTCCTAAGATTTTTTCATTAACGTACCTATATATCTGAAGAGAATACTGCTAATTCCAGCCAGCAGACTAAGGGTAATCAAATCTCCAAGGCTTGCAGCTATAGGAGTAGCAACATTATCTGGATTTATCCCAATCTTTCTTGCTCCAATGATCACACCAATCATCAACAATCCTAGGAAAGAGAGAGAGAGACCACAGATTTAGAAAGTTTCCAATAAATCTGCAGAATATCAAAAGTTCAGAACATCCTTGGGACTTTTTCTCTCCCAGAGCCCACAGAACTAGAAGCAGTAGGTTGATTTGCCAGGGTCTTATAAGTGTGACTAAAATGGAGAGATGAGAGTATAATATCAGATTTGTTAGCATCTGGGATGCAGTAAAGAGAATCAAAAGGTACTGGAAAAAAGCAGACCAAATACAGCACCAAAATACCATTATTACAATTTCAAAGTATCATTAGTGACTACAAATAATTCTGTATCATTTTTTAAAATATTCACTTCAATTTTTCACATTGTAAGGCTTAAAAGTCAAGCAAAATGAGTATATTAACTATGGAGTTGGGGTGCAGAGAAGAGAGTCTGTACAACTGCATAGCTATGTCAAGAAAGGAAGATCCCTTGATGAATTATTCAGTTTAATCTTCTTCACGCTTTAATTTCGTTATTGGTGCTCTTACTGCATTCAACAACTATCTTTCAACTTCATGCTTTCTCAAAAATTCCATAATTGAAGCCTACTCGCCCTATCACAAGTGTTCTCTAAATCAACAATAAACTTTATTTCATTCAAAATTTCTAATGACCTCCTAAAGAGCAACAATCTTATCTGCACATGTCCCATCTGGCATGAAACTGTACTGCACTCTCCAAAATTTGTTCTCTGTCACCTCTTTGTCTAGATATCACAGAAAGAAATGGGGCGTCATCTTAAAACACTGCTGTTCCATTCATATTTTGCATTTATAGACCAGCATATGTCATCTGAAACATAGCCACTCGTTTCTTCCTCTTCTTAAAAAGTTATATGCTGCTCTCTTGTGGAAGACTTGCACAATTCTTGGAGCAAAACACTTTTATTATTAAGCCATTTTTCAGGAATCAGGCCTCATATTCCTGACAGGATAGGAAAAAAGCCTTAATGATGAAGAAAAAAAACTTTGACAAGAATTGCCTAAGATGAGGGCAGAGTTTTGTGTAAGCAGAAGAAATCTCAGGAGAAAGAACACAAGGTGGTAAGTAAGATTTATGTAAAGAGTAAATAAACCATAAGTGAGACTGTTTTCCTAAAACTCCCTGCATAAAGCCATTTAGCTGAAGGTTCTTACCAGTTTCTTGCAAGTGCCCAAGGGATGCTTGCAAGGGATAATATGAGAAAATGATTAGTTTTCTATGATACCAGTATTTTTAAGAAATATAGAAGAATGGAAAATAGTAACTCCTACCTCTATGGAACTGATTCAGAATTTATACCTGTTATAAATGGTGTTGCTACCACTTCTGCAGAAACAAAACAGTATCTCAAAAGTGAGTTTCTTTTCAGTTGAAAGTTACTTTACCTAAACAATGTCATTGTAAAAAAATATGGAGTTGTCCCTTCTCTGTGGCAATACTTTCCTATGGAACAACATCCTGCTAGGGAGGAAGATAGCTTTAACCCTCTTAATCTTTTATAAGACATTTAGACCTAGATGTTACCCCAGATTATTTATGGGGTATTTATGGGGCCCTGTGATTAAGCAAGCTCTCCTGATTAACACTGCTTAACTGTATTTCTGAGTCATGTAAGGTAGGTTGAAAATTAACTCATACAAACAGGATGGGCTGCAGCTCATGCTTTGTACACGGGACTCCAGATTCAGTCATCGGCAATTGAGCGTGAAAAGACTATTCTCTGAAACCCTGAAGAAATATAGCCTGAGAAAGCAGACCAGGTGTGTGCAGATTTTCTGAGCCACAGATGACACTTGGCTTTTGAATCCACACTGCTTAATAAGGTAGAGACAAAACTAACATTTATTTACACTTAATTAAATTAACAGATTAACAGAGTTGGAAGGGACCTTGTAGGTCATCTAGTCCAACACCCCCACCCAAGCAGGAGACCCTATGTCATTTCTGACAGAAGACAGTCCAGTCTCTTCTTGAAAGCTTCCACTGATGAAGCTCCCACAACTTCTGAAGGCAAGCTGTTCCGTTGATTGATTGCTCTCACTGTCAGAAAATTTCTCCTTATTTCCAGGTTGAATCTCTCCTTGGTCAGTTTCCATTCATTATTCTTTGTATGGCCTTCAGGTGCTTTGGAAAACAGGTTGACCCTCCTCCACTCGGTGACAGCCCCTCAAATATTGGAAGACTGATACAGTCATTCTTCATTCAACTATTTAAATTCAGTAGCATTAATAGAGTTATTCTTCATTAAACTATTTAATTGCCCTGCTGGTCCACGGAATCTTGTAACTGAAGTCTTCTGAAATTGCACCCATGGCTTTGAGGAGGTTGCATATCAAGCAATATACTTGCAAGTAAGCCAGATGGAGTATTGGTCTGGTCTGGCCCATTAGAAGGACAGATGCCTGGAACAGGTTACTGTTTAATGTATACGGTAATGTATTTTCATATTCCTATTTATTACTGATATAATTTATGTGATTTCCCAAGGAAAGGATACACGCTGTCTACAAATAGGTATGAAATACTGACCAGGAACCAAGTGCAAACTATTTGTATGAGGAACAGAATTAAAATTTCAAAGCCAGGGCCAACTGGCATTCCAGGAATCAGCAGAGTTAAAAAAAAACAACTCACCAAGAAAAAAGGCAGCTACAAATGCTGTTGTCAGGCTGCTGGCACACAACACAACGGCATGGTTCAGCTCCAAATACCCATTAGAGAGTGCGCCTAGAAGGATTGCTGCTACAGCTGCCAGAAGGCCTATCACAGTGGCCTGTACCTGTCAAGCAGAAACAATGAAGAACAGAACATGTCAAGAGCCTGTAGTGTGAGATCAGTCCAGAAGCATTTCTGCAGGTCTGTTTTCTAGATGGTGGCATGAAGGGCAGTTGACTTCTTAATGTGTTGAGTCTCCCCAATAGCATCATCCAAGGATGATTAAGCTTTTCAAGCAGATAAAAGCAGTATGTGTTTTTGTCCTTCACTTTATCTTTGCCAGTTACTCGTTTCATAGTACAAAGCTACTTTTCAGGCAGACTTATGAAAATAAGTTCATGTGTGAAATAGCCAATCGGTAACACATGAAATGAATTTCACCCTTCACAGGCTTCTCTTGAACAAGATACCTTAGGCAATTATTTTTAGTCAGCTGACAAATGTTTTCTTAAGCAACAAAAAGATTGCAACTTCATCCAAGAAGGTGGTGTGGAACTAAATGTCTGGAATGCAGTAAGGAGTATTTGTGAATAATTTGATTGTAACTTTAAACTCTTAACTTATGATAATTCAGGGGATTCTGAATTGTAAATTGTAACAATTCACTCTTGGGATGCTGAGAGCTGTACTTCCACAATACTTGGCGGGAGAGCACATATTTCCCTTTCCATCATCTAATCAATTAAATCCTATATTTAACAAGGTAATCAGATACTCACAGTCATAAATCAATAAACATTTTTAGCCACTGTCAGTATTTTATACTTCATGACACTTTGTGTATGAGTAAATGGGCACTGATTTGGGAGAAATGAAACTTGAAAATCTAACTCTGGGTAATTAAAATGTTACTGAATTGCTAGATGAATTTAAGTTTAAACTATTAAACTTAACTGTAGTTCTGAGTGACAGGAAGTAAGTTGAAAAGTGATAGGAATGATCATTGTCTTGACGAGTATAGGGAACCTTCTGTGTAGGTCTTTCCATTTTCTTACAGTACCTAACAAACTTGTGGTTGTAGGAATTGGTTACTTCTAGACCACAAGTGTCAAACTCGATCGCATCACATGACGTATCATGACATATCGTGACATTTTTTGCCTTTGAGGAGGGCGTGGCCTGCACATGACGCATCCAGCCCATGGGCCACCAGTTTGACAGGCCTGTAATCTAGACTGACAGCTCCTACTGCCACAAATCAAAAAGTAATATGTAGCTTCTCTGACTTTCATCCTAATTTCTGTACCAAAAAAGTTGAAAAATAGTAGTTGGAAACAGAAATGTTATAAAATGCCTGGACTTTCCCCCCAAACACATGAATGAATAATCACCTCATTAGAATAACAAACAAACATCAAAGCTTTGTACAAGAAAAAACAAGAGGACTTCCATTTTTGAAGTGACACAATTAATAATCAGCTGTAATAAGTGAGTATCAGCTCTACTATCCAAGGGTTCTAATTGACTAGTATTATCCAAAGATCTCCGTAAAAAATGTAGACTTGCTTACCTGAATCAAGGCCATATTGCAAATAGCCATTTTCCATTTTTCCTGTGTATTATCCATCCGGCCAGTATTAGCCTGGAATGCACAGGAGACAAAATTCATTTCTTATGCAGGGAAGGGGACCATCTGCTGCCATAAGATTGTCCCTATGCTTTGGCAGGATTATGCCAGGGCACAACTATCAATCTCATTCATTTTTTCATCTTTATGAAAGACCACTAGAGATATCCCTGCAGGAAATGGATTTCTTTTTCCTTCCAACTGGCAATGTGACCAGTTCAAAAATAGTTTTACAAGGGTTGTAGCCCAGTTTGGGGTACATTTGGATGCATAAAATCAGGAGGCACAACTGAAAAAGTCTGAACTTCATACTCATCTCCAAGGTCTGCATTTTTGGATTTTATTGTACCAGCTCATAGGCAGAGTAACTTCAGGCTCATACTAAGCTATAACAACAGTTTACCCAAATCTAAAAAATTTTCAAATCTCGGGGGGGGGGGGGCAGACACATTTGCAAGGTTTGGGAATTCTGACCATAATAAAGCCATTTGTTTAGGTGAATAAGCCAGGATGATAGCACAGTAGGTTAGTCCCAATCTTGCTGGCCTCCCAGAAGGGCTCAAATATCTCGCTTTGACATTTGGCCTAAGGATCAGAGAGAAGTATGGAGACCTTAAAATGGCTGGACTGTCCTTGAATTGCTGTGTTCGCTCAGGGAATGTACTCTATGTCTTTAATAGTTTAATTGTATGTATTATTTATTTATTTATTTATTTGTTTGTTTGTTTGTTTGTACTGTTTATGTTTTAATTGTAAACCACCCGGACTCAAGAATATGAGATGGGGCAACTATGTAAATTGAATGAATGAATGAATGAATGAATGAATAAATAAATACATAAATAAATAAGGAAATTATAGTCAGACAATATGCAAGCCTCCAAAGTGCTTCTAGTGAATTATCTACTAGCAAGAGGAATATTTTTAACTCTTCGGGTCAACCTAAATGATTGGTTAATAAGCGCATCATTAATTCAGGATGCCAGGCTTAATTCAGAGGCATGCACATGCAATACTAGCTCAGCTGTCCTAAGCCAACACAGTACAGGTTATCTCGGGATAGGTTATCTTGTGATATTGTCCTTTTGGTTGGTAGCTTTTAACCTGATTCAAGCTAATTTTAATGTCCATATCATTATGATTTTACTGTACTGTAAACCATCTCGAGCGAGGGTAGTGGATAGTGAGATAGGTGGCATATAAATTAATTAAACAAACAAACAAAGAAGCCCCTCTCTTTTCATAATCAGGGATGGCAAATAGTAAATCTCACATGTTGTTATATTACACAGGGCAGATAAAAACTTTATTGCCAAGATCTCATTAATAATAGTGAGGAACTTCACTCTTGTCTTTCTGTAGATCTAGGGTGGAGGGCTTGTGGTTTCATATCTAAAATGGCTCCTTCCAACCTTTGCTTAAATATATTAATGGATACCTAAAATACAATTCTTTCCAAATATGTGGTACAGTGGGGAAATCAGAAACACAACTGTAACAGAAATGTTGCTCATGACCACCATGGAAAATAAAACATACAGGTCCAACCTATATAGGTACGATAAGAACTGCTGAGCCGTCTATGCATTTTCCACTACTGGATAGGTGATCACATGTCAATACTTTTCTTGCCAAACAAGAACTCTAAATCCTTCTCTGTATATTAAAAGACAACATACAGAGGTTACTTACAGCTGTAGAAAGTCTAGATGCCAAGGTCATTTCAAGGTTGCCTTTCAAACCAATCAGGGCTGGAATCAGAATAAACATTTCTCTGATTTTAATGAATACTTTCCAGTGCTGAAAGGGAGAGGAGAAAACATTAATCCATTGTGATATTAGTTGTAACATCACATTCATACAAGCTTTGAACTACTGTACTACACAGATTTCCCAGGAGCTTTGAATTGTATGTGGTTTTTCAGTGTGGATAGGTCCCCCCATCAATATAACTTTGAAACTGGCAGCTAAATACCCAAGCAACAATTATTAAAGAACATTGAAATAAATCAGCATTCTTGTCAAAGTCCTATAAAAATATATCACAAAACTAAAGGCAAACTATTTTTTGTTGGACTAAAAATACATCATGGAAAGTTTTTAGATAGTTCCAATTATCTGATTCAACCTTTCTTTGCACTCACAAATTATTTGAAACCATTTCAAAATCATGAAAATAATAAGCCAGCTCTTTAATTTTATGATCTACTTGGTGGCCAATCCTGCACAACAAAGTTATTTTAGATTGTAGAACACAAAGTTCAAGAGTGTGTTGCTTACAATTATAAATGACTTGAAAGTGAAGAGAAAAACATATTAGAAAGTGCAGTTTGTGGTGATAAGAGATTTGTGTAAGTCTTTTTCCATTCCTTATATGTAATGCATTAATGGTCTGTTTCCTTTTCTGGTTTATGCCTCTAAACCAGAGACACCCTTCAAGCGACAGAGAATTTCTACAGGATTACAATTATTACAGTATTTCAAAAAACGAACACAATAAACATATTATTGACTACGTTGCCTATGTATTTTAAATTACAAATAAACCTGAAATTACAGGGCTGCCACTTCACTTTTCAACCTGTTTTGCTTATTAATAATGAAGCAGGGAAATAAATGTTTCTAATAATAATATAAAGGGCGCAGTCCAATCCACTGATATCAGTGAGGTTTCTCCCTAACTACATATTTAGGCATAGAGTATTCTGTGACTGCGTAATCATTCATTGGCTGACTTCACACAGCATACTACCCTGTTTCCCTGAAACTAAGACCTCCCTGGATAATATGGCCAATTGGGCTTTTGAGCGCATGCGCTAAAATAAGCCCTCCCCGAAAATATTGCAACAAGCAGCAGCCATGAGGTGACCACGCTCGCCTCCTCCTGCATCTCAAAAATAATAAGACCTCCCCGAAAATAAGGCCAAGCGCTTATTTCAGTGGTCAAAAGAAAATAAGACCCTGTCTTATTTTCGGGGAAACACGAAATAGTTTAACAAAACATAGTATAGCTTAGCAAAACACAAGAGCCTTATATCTGGACAAATAAATCATATTATGCTTTAACATGTTGACTTGATTCACACAACAGACAGAAACTATCCAATTGTGACTTAACGGAGTCTAATGTTTTGCACACAAATCCTGCACTCTTTATATGAGTACATGCATACCTGGAGGATTGCTATAAGACTCAAAGGCCCAATGAAACAAAGCAATCATAAACAAGAATTTTATTTATTTAGAGGACCCAAATAATTTGGGCCAGTGACAGCCATTCAGCTCTAGGCTAGGAGTTCAAAAGTATAGTTCCACTAACTCACCGCACTAGCATACAGGTAGTTCTTGACTTACAGCCATTTGTGAATTTGTGACCATTCAAAGTTACAATGGCACTGAAAAAAAGTGAATTAGGGCCATTGTTCCCACTTGCAGCCATTGTAGCATCCCCATGGTTACATGGTGAAATATTTGGATGCTTGGCAACTGGTGCATACAGTATTTATGACGGTTGTAGTGTCCCAGGGTCATTTGATCACCTTTTGTGAGCTTCTAACAAGCAATGTCAACGGAGAAGCAAGATTCACTTAACAACTGTGTTACTAACTTAACGAGTGTACTGAATCACTTAACAACTGTGGCAAGAAAGGCTGAAAAATGGGGCAAAGCTCACTTAGCAAATGTCTCGCTTAGCAACATAAATGTTAAACTCAATTGTGGTTGTAAGATGAGGGTACCTGAGGTAGATTACGCTCCATAAACTTCAGCGAGGAGGCTTTCAACCTGCAACTGACTGATTCAGGCTGATAATACTCTCTCTCTCTCTCTCTCACACACACACACACCACAAACACACACCTTTCAAATGACCCCAGAAGGACAAAAAATATATATTCTTAGGAATGATAGAACGCTCTAGTTTCCAGGATGTCAGTTGAAAAGGAAACAAAACAAAACAAAAATGTAAAGGAAAAGAGTAGATAGAATCAGCCTAAGAGCTTAGACTACCCTACAAGAAAACATTTAATGAAGACCAGGAGTTGCAGTAACCCAGGTGTTCCACAATAATCTCTGCCGGGAATTCCCACCTATATTGTAGGCAACATGAGCAGTTTCCTTGTCACAAAAATAACATATTCTGGCTTGTGGCTGATGAGAACATTCTTGGATCAGTTCATTCCTTGTATATCTTCTCCAGGACACTTTAGAAAGAACAACAGGTGGGCCGTGAATAAGAGCCTTTCATCCAACTCATCTGTCCATGAGACTCTTTGAAGAGCTCTGACATTCTCACAAAAGACATCCCCCCCACCCACCCACCCCCGCAGGTAGAACAAATACTGCACTTAGCTCTCACTTAGCCATGTTAAAAATAGATGCTCACAGTCAGCCTACCCCTCATTACCAAGGAAGTTGAAAGAACATACATACTTGAAGAATATCCATCACCAAACCAGCAAGTACCAGGCCTAAACCTGCCAGTATATATGGCCCGATGATCTGTGATGCAATGGAGAAGCCTGTTTCTGGAAGGAATCCACTGGGTGATCTGAAAAACCTACAGGTAAAACCTCTGAGTTTCTTCCCCCGGAAGCACAGCTCCAATTTCAGCTCAGTGACCACCATTACTGAATGCCATTAAGCCATGCTAAAGAAGCAGAGGACAAAAGGAAATCCAGAAATTGGAGTAGTCTTCAATCTCCAGTCAGAGTTCCAAGGCACCTTTCGATCACAGTTGCCCCATCACGTGTTTTGAAATCTGGTGTCCTTTCCTTCTTCCGCAGCAGAACAAGGTTAGCTTCCAAAATGCATTCAGATTAGCTGAGCTCGGTTTTCAATATGCTTTGAGTCAGTTTCCAGCTATCACGACCTGGCTGAAAACCAGAAAGACTGGCTGAAGCTGGGACACCGAAGAGTTACCAGCATAAACAGGGGTAGGTTGTGCTGGAATTGCTTAAAATACTTCAGTCACTTATGTCCTTTCTCCTCCACTTACAAAGACAGTAATTGAAAAGATAAGCTTGCATGGCTGAAATAGTCACAGCGCCATCAAGCTCACCCTGCGTGACGCTGAATCTTTCTCACTGTTCTAAGGCAAAGGAGAAAGTTTACTTCAGTTTACTTTTTCCTTTTTTGGCTTCCTCAAGGTGAAGAAAGGTCATTAGGAACAGGAGCTTAATCCTAACTACAAATGCAGAGATTACAGAAGAGCTCAGAGGGAAAAGTAAGGGAGAAAATCTATGAGGCTGTACTAGCTAAAAGGCACTTTCCTCCTTTATTTTCTTCTGATTTCCTAGCTTTGCTTTGGGTACACAAGTTTAGAAAATAGGTAGTCTGTCTCTCTCAATGACTGACTTTCAGAACTCCTGAATGAACACCAATGAGGTTCAAAAGCCAGCGCCCTTATCTGCTGTCATCACTTCAAATTCAGATACAAAAGCCCTGATAACAGTCTCTGCAGAACTTATTTAAGGTCATTCGATTCTCTTCCAGTCTTTTCCTGTTGCATTTTATTTCCTGTCCTGAAAATCTGCCATGGGCTATTCAGAACTTTATTTTTTTTTAAAAAGAGAAAACAGTACAATCCACGACAGATTAATACTAATCATTCAGCACACAAGCATTAAAAAAAAAACCTAGTGCAACTCTTTCAGCTTTGTCTCTTCACAAAACTTGTAATTTACTGTTATGTAAACATTTATATTTGGGATTTTCCTGCTTTGATCAATTCTCTTAAAAGAAGGAGGAAGGCTGTCATAGACAATGCAATAATTATTTGGATGCTCTTTGCTTGCTCGAGACCAGTAAGTAAATCTCCTCTGCAGCCCTATGTTTTCATAAAAAGGATACAGCAATAAATGACAAAATCCAAATGCTTGGTTAATTAAAATCAACCAGGAATTTCCAGAATTAGAGAATCATTTCCCCCCCATTATAAGCTATTTTCACATCTGGTGGCACTACCCTGGAATCTGGATGAGAAGAAGTTTCAAAGCATAAAACTTACTCTCTGTCCCTTTGTCTATCTTTTCCCATGTGACCTTTCTCCAAATGCCTTAGATTGAATGACATACATCCTCATAACATGGTGAGGCAATTTAAACTGGAAGTCCATGATGAATGTAGAGTCATTCTGTATGCTGCAGAACCGAAAAAGATTTAAACCCAGTCTTTGGAGTCAGTTCTTAACCCCACCCCAACATTGTCTGCACTACACCAATGAACCAATTCGATAGTAGTCTGGTTACTACAAATAAAACCAGCAATCTTCCTGAGGCATGCTGGTAGATCTAAAAAAAGCTTTCTCTGATAACATTTTGAGGATAATCCAAGAACTCTGCTTGCTTAGCTGCTTTCTTTCCCACACTAAGGAGGTACAGAGGAGGTTGAAGAAAACTGGGCTTCAATTTTGTAAGTCCTATAACCAACATTAATTGAGAAAGCAGCTTGGAAAGTCACCTTCAGACATTAGCTTTCTACACAGATACAGAGAATAAAACAATCATAGCCTTTTTGTTCCTTTAGATAGCCAGAAAATCCAGCCCATGAATGGGGACACAGTGAATGGTCAGCTCAGAAGGAGAACTGGCAGTTGGAGCTCAGGATTCTTTCGGGGAAGGGAGGGGGGACGACAATAAACTTCATTCCTTTATGAGCCAGAGAATAGGAGGAAGAATGGACTTGAAGGACAGGAGGAAGTGCCCCTACCAAGGTAATGGTCAGATAAGAGGGGCTCGAGTCCCGGCCAAGAAACTAATTTGAGAAAATGTTTCAGACAAACCCTTGTCACGTTCACATGAAGATAAAACGGTGGGGGAGACCACAATGAGGCTTGCAATATTTTATTACTATAATCCTTGTAATTAAAAGGGCAGCTGTTGGGAAACTCCCAGCCAGCCAGGCAGGGAGGAGTGGTCAAGAAGGGAAATAGCTTTGAGACCTTGTGCAGTCAAAAAAAGTCTGACCCAGACACCCCCTTAAATTCCATGAAATCTTATTTGGTTGTTATTGTGATTTATTGTGAAAACAATAAAGTTGCTGGCTTGGACTTTTCATAAGTGTATCTGGTTGTTGCACCTAAGATAGTCTGAACTATATGCCACTGGTTTCTTTGTCTGTTCCACATTGAATGGCTGACACAACAGATGGAAACTTGTTACGTTGCTTTCCATTCTGCACTGCTTTTCTTGAAAGGGGTATGTGTGTTAGAATAACCCTTTTGAAGAAGAGAAAGAGCTGCAGTCAAGGCAATGGTCAGATAAGAGACCCAAAGCAGGAATGTAATTTGATAAACCATTTTAGACTTGACCCTCTCTAGTTCTCTATTCTAAACATAGGCGAGGAGACATATTCAGAGTTGCAACGTTTTGTTACTGCAATTTTAGTATTTGGTGTTTGAGAGTAATCAATCTTAAAGGGCTGACACAACAGATAGAACAGGGCTGCTCTCCCCAGGCTGAATCACTTTCTTTGCGGACAAGAGATGGTACTCTTCTACTTTTGATTAGTGTTTGAACTCACAGAGTGCTTGCCTGCAGCTGCATATTTATAATAAATCTACATTTAAATGGAAGACATTTTGTAGGAATTGTTCCAAAATACCATGCTTATAGCTAGAATTCCCAATTTTTATCCCTCATGCCTCTTATTAGCAATAGCACTTAGACTTACATACCTCTTTACAGTGCTTTACAGCCCTCTCTAAGCGGTTTACAGAATCAGCAGATGTTTACTGGCTGGATGCCATGCCTGACACCTATATGGAGTTCACAGCAGGTATTTTCTCTTTGTGTTCTGAGAGAGAAACAACCGCCGCTACCTAGGACTGAACTAGAAATATATGCCATAGAAAATTGCTGCTTCCGACATTTATCCATTCAAGACGAAGGAATATTTTCAAATTTGAAATTGTTGGATAACCCACATATTTCTGTCTTAAAACTTTCGTTTGGAAACAGGCCAGAGGCCTACTGATGATTTAATGATGCATTTTCAGTGTTTTTCTTTTTTCTCATTAATAGCTCAGCATCTTGAGAATAGTCTTTCCTCTACTTTCACTTTTAGGCTAACTCATGAGGTAACGTTTTATATGGTACCTTTATGACATTACTTGCCGTATCTTCTCCAACCCTCAAGCAAAATGAGAAGGGTGAACCTAGGCCAGTGGTGGGTTGCAGCCGGTACAGGTGTACCGGAGCCTGCCCAGAGCACCAGGTACCGTTTCGGTACGGTGCTGCAGAGGGCCCACCTGCCTGCCCGAGCTCCTTGTCCTTTAAGCCTTTGGCGCTTCTGCGCATGGCGCATATAGCGCCTGTGTGATGCTCCGCTGAGCAGTTGGAGTGTTGTGGAGACTTGCAGAAGCGTCACTGGGATCCGGAACCCACCACTGACCTAGGCCCATAAAGGTTGCTCATCTCTGCTCTAAGTGAAATCTGATTACTTATTTATATATCTATGCTCTTTAGGCAGAGCATTCTTTAAGACTAAATCTTCTCTTCCTGTACTCTATAAAATGTCATGTACCATGACGGTACTATATAAAAAATAGTAACACCATCAGCTTGATAAAGTGCAAAAACCAATTGGGAAATAAACAGGGTTTGCCAAAAAAAAAAGTCAATACACTTCTGGAACATCAGGCATCACACTCCTCTAGGTAATTGGCTAAATCATTTTAATTTGGGATACATCTAAAATCTACAGTATTGCAGGAGAGAACCTCAAAGTGAGAAGAGAACAAACTGCACACCAGCCTCCACGTATTCAGGAAGGAACTAAACTCACATTACCTCAGCTGCGTATAAAACATTCTGAAACAGTAAAAATCTTATGAAACCCAATTGATTTCCTTCATGCTAAGCAGTAACATGAAATTAATGTAAGCAAGAAATATGAACTCTGGACCAGAGAAAACAGGCAGAAGGCATTTTAATGTCATCCTATCAGAAAGACAAGGGGCAACATGACCTCTTATTTCACTAGTTAAATAAATTAGATAGCACAAGCAAGGATTTCAGTGCTGAAAAAGTAACCTATTAGAACGAACTTAATCAAATTGCTTGTTTGAATTGAAAAACAAGAGCCTGCTTTTATTTATTTTATACAGTTTATCTACATTTCACCCCAGTGAGGCTCCATGTGGTGTACGGCACTAAAAAATAAGAATTAACAGTGCATGATTAGTATAATAATAATATTAAAATAAACTTTAGATTCATGCTGAGTTCCTTCAATTAAATATTTAAAGCGGTATTTGTTGCAGCAAGATTAACCTCTCCAATGATTTGTTTTAAAATTAGGCTTGCTTCAGGAACTTGCGGTTTCATATTAAAGTACAGTTTGCAATATAAGATTTAAAAATACATATAAAGCCAAAGAAATCAATGGGAATTAGCAAAGAAAAATATGGTAAAACATATTAATCATCATTAAAAAACCCTAAGAAATGATAGAAATTTGATTTGGATCACATGTAATTGAACATGACACTAGACTGAATGTTATAAACCTTCTTAGCTGGAAGTGGTTCCAGAAAAGCTCCCCCCCCCACACACACACACACCTGGAGCTTTTCAAATACATTGGACTGTTACTTTCATAATGCCCATTGATGTGCTGGCTGAACTGTTATGGAAAATTTAGTGCAACCCGTCTGGAGGATATAAAAGAAGGCAACTGGAAAAGTTTTTGCACCATCCAAATGCATGCACAGTTACTGTACTCAAGTCTATCAACCTTATACTGAAATGCACATATAACATACTCTTAAAAACTGAGCATTTGTACAGTCGCTTAGATTTAAATCTGAATTAACTATGGAGGCTTACTCCCCGATGCACACGCATAGCATCCAACCAAATGCAACTCTGAGCAAGGAGACCACAAAATCAGATGTTATTATTTTCGTGCCACTTGCACGTGCCATGTTCCCAACCCCACACATGGTCAAACTTCTTCCTAGGCAACCAAATACAGCAAAGCAGATTCCCAGAATTCTTGTTCATCTTACCTGAATATAATCCAAGACCATTCCCGCCAGGACCATGCCCATGCCTGCCAGCAGGTAAGGCAGGAGCACCTGGAGGCCAATTGCCAAGGTTGATTCCTCCTGTAGTTTTGCCATGGCCACTTTTGCCTCGGGAGGCTGCTTCTGAGGCAGGAGCAAAGGGCCATCCTCTGTGCCCTGGCTGCCAAGTTTGCTCTCTTTGTGTTTACTCTTGCTCTTTGCTTTCTGCCTGGATCGCTCTCCATTCCTGGTTCGGCCTTCTTTTCTACGCTGCCGAGTTTCTTCGCCTTTCATGTTGATTTTTCTCAATTCAGGAGTCTTTTGAGGAATGGTTATGATAAAGCCCAGGACAATCAATCAATCATCAATCAGACAATAAACAAGAGGAAGAAAATAATAAGACACAACATCCTATCATAATATTTAAAAATCCTGATACTCTTTTTCTTTTGAAAACCACCTTTTCCAAACTATGCCAGTTCCTGCAGTTCTTCCCATGGATACACATTTCACCAAAGACTTACACAATCTGCCCACTTATTGACCCAATGGCAACTGAATGCTTCCTTCCAAGAGCCTCTGAGCTTCTCAAAGAAACTTTGGCCTACTCCTCTATTTAATAAAAGCAATGCATGTATTATATAAAATACGCAGCCTACCCAAAGTCAGAAATCTGAATTTCTGAAGCTAATTATATGCGACAAATGGATTTCAATGAAATGAATGCATCTGTGAAAATCAAAGCTACTTCTTGGTTGCCAAAGTCATATCATATATATCTAAATTATTTATTCAGTCTCTCAAGTTAATGCCCTTCAGCTTGTTGGATCATAATTCCCATACTGTCTGGAGATCATTAGAGCTGTATTCAGAATACAGAACAATAGAGTTAGAAGGGACCTTGGAGGCCTTCTAATCCAACCCCATGCTCAAGCAGGGGATCCTATAGCACTCCACAAAATGTCCAATCTCTTCTTGAAAACCTCCAGTGAAGGAACACCCATAAATTATATAAGCTGTTCTACTGAATTGTTCTCTGTTAGGAAATTTCTCTTTGTTAACCCAGTTAGAGGGCAATATATTGGGAAACCTGCATCTATTTACTTCTAAGAGCCTGTCCCCCCTCCCTCCCATAAAATGCAGCTTCAGCTTTAAAACTATCTTTCTCAATAACCAGATGCCTATTTACGTAGGTCCTATTTCTTAGGTTTCTCATTCCGGTGGCTGATAGCCAATAGTATCCCATTGTTGCATTTTTCACTGCCGTTTTTTGAACAATATATTTATAAGTGCAAAGTGACATTCAAACACAGCTGGGACCTTTTGAATGAGGGGAATACATTCTTTTCTGAGCCACTTCAAAGGTGTGGGAAAGCAGCAAGTCTGCTGGTGCAAACTGATATTAACTTAATGTGAGACATGCCCAACAGCGAAATATTTGATGAAAGAATTTTGCTTTAAATCTTCCAGATTTCCTATTAAATCAGAAAGTACATCACACTAAGTAACATCAATAACCAAATCGAATAGCTTAGCAGGATTCCTTCAAATACTGGCACTAGGCTTCTGATTTAGTTTAGATTTGTAAAACTGATTAATCTCTTGGTGTCAGAAAGGATGAGATTGTTTCTCCAGCTCCAGATCGTCCATTACAGTGAATGACAGCAGCCAGTGTAAGGAATTGAATAGGATGATTTAGAGGTGGATAGGACTACTTGTTCCCTTTCCATTATCTCCTAATTTCAGGTTCCTCGTGATACTAAAAAACATAAAAAGCACTATATGAGCAATGACGGCAAGGAAAGAGTTCATTCTCATCTTGCAATTTCGTCGTACTTAGAAAGACACAACGGGTCAGAGATGAATGCAAAGGCCGGGGGGGAGGGGGGGCTCCAAACGTAGCCATCAAGTTTAGGGAAGCACCTCTCGCGATCCCTGGGCCACTTACCCGGCGCATTTGTCTTTTTTCCGCCAGAGTCTACCGCCCCCTGCGGCCCAAAGGAGGCACGGCACACATCTGGAGCTCAACCAAATGGGGACAGACAGTGCGCAAATGGCAAGGTGTGGCTTTGTCCACATCTGGCATGTTCTCCGGTGCCCTGGGTCTCGCGCCGCCAACCCTGCGACGGAGGCGAGTGGAAGAGGAAGCGTCGCGCCAGAAGGGGAAGGAGGGAGGACGCAAGAGATGGGGGGTGGGGGAAGCTGGTGGACAGGGGCGGCGGGCGGGGTGGTATGGGAACCGCTTCGCCGCCGGTACAGTATGGCGAGACCCTCAAAGCCAGCAGCCGCTCCGAGGCCTGCTAGGAAGGCGGTCGAGATTTCCACAGCCGCCGTGGCCTCCTTCCGGTAACGCTGCTATCGCTGCTCGGCTTGCAACGGAATCGGTTTGCTTTGCTGGCATATCCAGGAAGTGGATATCATCGGTGGTTACAGGAGGAGGAGGAGGAGACTCCGCCCATGCTGATAGGTTCACATTAGCCGTCCCCCAATCTGGTGCCCTCCAGATGCATTTAACTAGGGTGCCACATCTGGAAATTCTTCGCTGTTTTCCATTGGCCGCTGGAAGGTTTGCTACCCCGTCTTTTGACTTAAAACCTCTCGGGATGGGGTGGGGTTGGGAAGATTGCTCTCAGGTTGTGCCCCACCCTCATAATGGAAGCTATATACAGAATATATTGTTGGTGTTTTGCAGGAAATCCCACTAAGAATTCATGCGACAATCATTGGTCTTTAAAGGGCGATAAGAGACTTTGTTTGGTGGCAGAATTTCTGAGAAGGAAGCCTTTCCAGTACAAATATGAATTACGGTTTTTTAAAACCTTAAAAAAAAACAATCTTGCTCTGAGAACTTTCTGTCTCCAAAGCCGGAAATACATATTGATTAGATAAAAGAAAAGAAAGTTTCCTGCTGAAAATCATGCTATGTTGATGAAAGATAGAATGATTCAAAATGCTGTTTGGATTTTTCTTTTCAAGTGAGATGAGATGGAGATACAGGTAGTCCTAGACTTACAACAGTTCATTTAGTGACTGAAGTTACAATGGCACTAAAAAAGTGACTTATGACCATTTTTCACACTTGTGACCATTGCAGCATCCCCATGGTCATGTGATCACCTTTTGCGACCTCACAAGCAAAGTCAATGGGGAAGCCAGATTCACTCGTGAATCTGTGACTAATTTAAGAACTGCAGTGATTAACTTAACTGTTGCAAAGAAGGTTGTAAAATGGGGCAAAACTCACTTAATAAATGTCTCACATAGCAACATAAATTTTGGCCTCAATTGTGGTCATAGGTTGAGGACTACCTGTCGTATGTTAACAGAAAGGGCAACTTCTTTATGATTTATCAGTCATGACATAGACAATGCTAAAAACTGTACCCATGTTCCTTCTTCGCCCCTATGCATATCTATTGGAAACCATTCTCACAAACAATTGCATTCTTTCAGTTGTACATTATTATGTAGGAAAAGCATGCAGTTCATGCCGAAGAAGGAAGCTTCAATGAATGAAAGCTGACATCATTGCTGAGTTACTGGGTTTTTTTTAATCTCAAGTATCAACCAACCACTGTTAGTAGTAATTGGAAATTGTTTCTAGAAAAATAAAACAATTTATAGACGGCCATGTAATCATTTTATCTCTACTGTACAGTCACCCCAAGGGTTAGGATTCTTTTAAGAGCTGCTTGGAGATTCCCAGGGTCTAATGGAAAAAGACCTGTTACTATATATGTTGACAGCACCAAAACTATGTTATGCACAAAAATGGAAGGACAGTTTGATTCCTACCATGGATGCGTGGTTGCGGAAGCTGATGGAGTTGGCTGAAATAGCAAAATTGACTCTTTTGATTAAAGAAAACAATCTAAGTACTTTTATTTCTACACGGAGACCACTTCTGAACTTCATGCTGGAAGTGGAAAAGAATGAAGCTTTGATTTTGGGTTTCACCAAGTAGATTGATAGATCTTTATAGAAGTTAAAGGTGGGTTGCTCCTGGTTCGGCCTGGATCGGGCCAACCAGTAGTGGCGGTGGCGGGAGGCTCCGCCCACTTGCCAGGACGCTTCTGCGCATGCGCAGAAGTGTTGCACATACATGTAAGTGTGCATGTGAGCAGGACTGAACCGGTAGCGCTAGGATTTGCAACCCATCTCTCATAGAAATGGCTTGTTCATACTATTATGAATAAACAAAAAGTTGTGATTTGATGTTAATGCCTTATTCTACTGCAACAGAGAGAGTCGCAAGTCAATGTTTATTTTTCTTTTTTTCTTATCCTGCCTCACTTCTCTTCCCCATCTTCCTCTCCACCGTTTTCCTATTAACTTTTGTATTTTGTATCTTATTTTATTTTATAACCCAATAAAAATGTTAAACTTAAAAAACAAAAGAGCTACTTGGAAATTCCTTCAGAGGCTTGGCATACTTGCCCTTGGGAAAGAAGATGAGCGCATGGAAGTGGCTTCACTGAGAGTATGGGCACCCGTTGCAAGTAGCCCTCGACTTACATCCACAATTGGGACCAGAATTTCTATTGCTAAACAAGATGGTTGTCTCACCTGATTTTACAACCAGGTTTTTTTTATCCACAATTGGCAAGAAAAATAAAATGCACAGGTATAGTATAGGTGGTACCTTGCTCAATAGTAGTAACTGTGAGAGGGATCTTGGAGTCCTAGTGGACAACCATTTAAATGTGAGACAGCCATGTGCAGCAGCTGCCAAAAAAGCCAACACAGTTCTAGACTACATAAACAGGGATAGAATCAAGATCACGTGAAGTGTTAATACCACTTTATAATGCCTTGGTAAGGCCACATTTGCAATATTGCATCCAATGTTGGTCACCACGATGTAAAAAAGATGTTGACTAGAGACTAAAACATGAAGAATGGTTGTAGGAACTGAATGTGTCTAGTTTAATGAAAAGAAGGACTAGGAGAGACATGATAGCAGTGTTCCAATATCTCAGGGGCTGCCACAAAGAAGAGGGAGTCAAACTATTCTCCAAGGCACCTGAGGGTAGAAGAAGCAGCAATGGGTGGAAACTAATCAAGGAGAGAAGCAACCTAGAACTAAGAAGAATTTCCTGACAGAACAATTAATCAGTGGAACAACTTGCCTCCAGAAGTTGTGAATGCCCCAACACTGGATGTTTTTAAGAAGATGTTGGATAACCATTTGTCTAAAGTGGTGTAGGGTTTCCTGCCTAAGCAGTGGGTTTGACTAGAAGACCTTCAAGGTCCCTTCGAACTCTATTATTCTGTATTCTGAATCACTGCAGTCGCTAAGTAATCATGTAAATTATTGAGCAAATCTATCTTTCCCCCATTGATTTTGCTTGTTGGAAGCTGGCTGGGAAGGTCAATACATGCTGGTTGCCAAGCACCCGGATTTTGATCACAGAGATACTACGTAAGAACAAGGACTGGTTGAAAGTCACTTTTTTCCACTGTCATAACTTCAAAATGGTCGTGAATGGTTGTAAGTTGAGGAGTGCTGGTACTGTGTGAATGGAAAATGTATGAGAGAGAGCACTAGAAGAAAAATGATGCAGGATGATTTTTTGGGGGGTCAAGGAAACAGGGGCCATCTGCAGTTGACATGTAACTAGGGATGGGCTGCTGGGGGTTCGCAGGGGTTCGGCAGAACCTCTAGCTAAGATTATGTGCAGTCCAGAGAACCCCCAAATCCCCTCTTGGCTTGCTCTACCCACCCCAATCCTCCCAGGAGTTCCCAAGCGGCTCATTTTGGATGCAGGTAAGTGCAGGGCACACACAGAGGCTTGGGAAGGGTGAAAAACATCCCCCCCCCCACTGTGGTGCAGAAGGCCAACTAGGCCACACCTGCCATGGCCATGTCCACCCAGCAACCAGGCAGAGAACCCCTTGCTAAACTTTTTGAAGCCTACTTCTGCATGTCTAGAGCCAGTGCTGAGCAGAGACTGAGAAGGGTCTCACCACGTAGCCTGCATCCTATTTAGGAAGTTTGTGTCTATTGTTTTAAGCCAGGCCATATGTATACACTGAACAACACACTCTCAAATCAACTATTTGCCCAAGACGGGACTATAACTCACAATCTCCTGGTTCCTAGTCTGGTGCCTTAACCACTGTACCTCACTGGCTCTCTAATTCAGAATCTATCTTAGCTAAATAACCATAATTTGCAAGGATGGCTTTACCTTGCCTAAAATATCCACATAGTTTGTAGTAATATAAGTTGGTTTGAAACCCTGAAACAGGAGTGGTAATTACTTTGGCTGATCTTAAACCAGAGGTGGGTTTCTGCCGGTTCGCCCCGGATCGAGCGAACCGGTAGTGGCGGCAGCGGGAGGCTCCACCCCAGTGGTGGGTTGCAGGTGGTACACCCCGGTACTAGCATACGGGTGCCTGCCGGAAGCACCGGGTACCATTTCCTGCTGTCCTTACCTGTATTTGAGCTCTTCGGCGTTTCTGTGTATGCGCACGGAGCGTACGGCGCCTGTGCGATGCTCCGCCAAGCAGTCGGAGTGTTGTAGAGGTGTCGCAGAGCATCGCAAAAGGTAAGGACGCATGTGCGTGCTACGTATGTGCGAGCGCGTTCATATGGTGGACGCCGGGCCCCGATGCACCGTACCGGTTGCAATGGGATCTGGAACCCAACACTGCTCCACCCACTCGCCTGGACGCTTCTGCGCATGCCCTTGAGCGAACCGGTAGTAATATAAATTGAAACCCACCACTGTCTTAAACCCAAGCCCCTCTTTTTAAAAAAAACAGAGGGGGGGGGAGAGAGAAAGAAAGAGAGGGAAAGAAAAGAAAGAAAAGGAAGGAAGGACAGGAAGAAAGAAAAAGAAAGAAAGAAAGAAAGAAAGAAAGAAAGAAAATGAAAAAAGAAAGAAAAAAAAAAGAAAGAAAGAGAAAGAAAGAAAGAGAGAAAGAAAGAGGCTCGGGAAGGGTGAAAAATGGGCCTACCAGAAATTTGGGGAAGGAAACTCCGGAGGAAAAGAAAAAAGAAAAGAAAGGGGAAGGAGGGAAAATTTTGATGGGTATGAATTTGAAATTCTGATCAATTATATTACTTAACACAACAGCTGCCACTAAGCCAATATCTCACAATACAGCTTTGTTTGTTGTTATAAATATACTCCAATCAAACAAACAATGCTTATTACCTCAAAGGAAGTCATTTAGCAGAACTGGTCTGTCTGGCGACAAACCTTTCTGGGGAAGATATATTGTTTAATACCTATACTAATAGTTTCCCTTCCCTTCCAGGGCACACTGTGTTTGAAGGATGTTGGGATATTGTATCTTCTATTAAAATTATATTGAAAGAGAATGAATGGATACAACCTCAACATTCCAAATTCTATCACAATTTACAGAGAAAGAAATTCTTCACCAATGAGTGAATGGGGAGTGTAATGCATATACCAGTAAAGAGGAACATAATTTCTACTACACAATAACAACCTAAATTAGTTACACTTTATATATTAACAGGTCATGCTTGTTCTATTATTACCTATTGGTCTTGAGCTGGGTGTGTCAGTATCTGTTGTGCAAGCCAGCGCAAACATATTTGTGTGTTTGTATGTAATATAATTGCGACGCTAAAGCACAAAATACACCAGATCAGCCATACTCATGCAACATGAATAGGAATCATGCTATCACATTTCAGACTGAAGAAATGTTACCTCCAATCCTCAGCTACGACGACAGCCTGTGCTAAAAAGAGAGCCAGTTCAGAAAATGAAGTGAATAGATGAAAAGATTTTTAAGTGGTGTTTTGTGAGATCCCCTGTCAGATTATCGCTTGAAGGCCAATTTCTCCCACCCGCCCCTTCTCTAAGACACAGCATTTTGGAGGTGATGGTAACTGAAAACTGCAGCTGCTGTATTCTAGCTCTGGACTTTTTTCATGATGTCACTTGTAAATCAGCCAGGCTTCAGTTTCAATCCACTTGGCATACTTCTGCATCTTTTCAAGGGAAAGTGTCTCTTTGTAGGATCTGGGGCAGGACAGGTCTCTGCCTCCCCATAAGAAGAAATGAAGACACCCAAAGTTGCACATCCACTCATATGAGCTGTAAGGAAAGCAAGCTTGGATGAGTTAGGCTTAAGATGGTGTGGGGAGTTATCCTTGTTAAAAATAGGGTTGCCTCACCAAGGCAGTTTTTAGAGCTCTTCTGCTATCAGTTTTCATCTAGCTGAGCTCCAAGAAATCAAATGGGAAATGCCACAAGCAAATGAAACAAACAAAATGTTAAAAAGTTCTGATATTTAGGTAGTTACTTACCAAGCACATCTAAATTATATTAAAGCAACCAAATTATCTTTACAATCCCCAATACATCACAACTTTTGAGCACCCCTAATGTTTGGAAATTGAAAGTTGAAAATTTTGACATTCCCTAGAATTTAGCAATACTGAAGCGGCAGAGAGAGAGAGAGAGAGAGCTGCTTTGCTCTGTGCACAAATACTTTGGCACTTGTAATACTTCGATATCAATCATTTTGAAGAATTATGGATTACTTGTCTGACCATATTAAAAAAGTATAAAACCAATACAGGGAATCGCCACTAGATGGATTTTTAACTGGCTGACTAATCACATTCAATGTGTAGTTCTTAATGGAATTGCATCTACATGGAGTGGGGCTTTGTCATAGGCCCAAGTACTCAAGGCTTTGCCTTAGACCAGTGACGTGCAGTCAGGTGAGGCAAGTGAGGCACAGCCGCACCTCTCATCATGAAAAAAAAAAAACACCATATGAGAGCTTGCTGTGAGGTTTTAGCGCGCTCAGCCTCTCAGGCGACAGCTGAGGCGAGACTGAGCTAGCTGCTGATGACTCTGCTTAACTGTTTAAAAAAGGCTCAAAAAAGCATCCCGGCCAGACGAGAGGGACTGCAGAGAGGGTCTCCTCGAGTCTAGGACAGCGAGTCATTCAATGGGAAAGTTGCCTCTTGGAAGGAATAACCCGGCTTGGCTCCCGCTTCGTCTCTCCTGCCTCTTTGCTTCTCCGTTCAGTCGTTGGGCGGCAGATCGAAAGCGGGAGCCAAGCCGGGTCATTCCTTCCAAGAGGCAACTTTCCCATTGAATGACTCGCTGTCCTAGACTCGAGGAGACCCTCTCTGCAGTCCCTCTCGTCTGGCCGGGATGCCAGCGAGAGTGTTGGACTGGAGGAAGGAGGGATACATTCTCTCTCTCTCTCTCTCAAATGGCAAATCCGAGCAGCCGCTGCTGGGAGCCCATCACACACGTTCAGGCAGGGGGGGGGTCTGAAGGCGTGCAAGAAAGCCCCCCCCATTGCCCGAATGTATGTGACGGGCTCCCAGCAGCGGCTACTTGGATTTGCCATTTGTGTGTGTGTGTGAGAGAGAGAGAGAGAGAGAGAGAGAGAGTCTAGGAAAGCGAGTCATTCAATGGGAAAGTTGCCTCTTGGAAGGAATAACCCGGCTTGGCTCCCGCTTTCGATCTGCCGCCCAATGACTGAACGGAGAAGCGAAGAGGCAGGAGAGACGAGGCAGGAGAGACGAAGTGGGAGCCAAGCCGGGTCATTCCTTCCAAGAGGCAACTTTCCCATCGAATGACTCGCTGCTCTAGACTGCGGAGGCCCTCTCTGCAGTCCCTCTCGTCTGGCCAGGCTAGAGGGACTGCAGAGAGGGTCGCCTCGAGTCTAGGGCAGTGAGTCATTCGATGGGAAAGTTCCCTCTTCCTCCGCCCAGCCCTCCTTTGCTTAGGCTTCTTTGTCAAGAAGCGGCTTTTGGGGCTAATGGGAGAGGGAGAGGGAGAGGGAGAGGGAGAGGGAGAGAGAGAGAGAGAGAGAGAGAATCCCATCACATACGTTCGGGCAATGGGGGGGGGGGCTTTCTTGCACGCCTTCAGAAAGCTTCTGAAGGCATGCAAGAAAGCCCCCCCCATTGCCCGAACGTATGTGACGGGATTCTCTCTCTCTCTCTCTCTCTCTCTCTCTCTCTCTCTCACACACACACACACACACACACACACACACACAAACACAAAAATGGCAAATCCGAGTAGCTGCTGCTGGGAGCCCATCACATACATTTGGGCAATGGGGGGGGGGGCTTTCTTGCATACCTTCAGAAGCTTTCTGAAGGCGTGCAAGAAAGCCCCCCCCCATTGCCCGAACGTATGTGACGGGATTCACTCTCTCTCTCTCTCTCTCTCACACACACACACACACAAACACAAAAATGGCAAATCCGAGTAGCTGCTGCTGGGAACCCATCACATACATTTGGGCAATGGGGGGGGGCTTTCTTGCATACCTTCAGAAGCTTTCTGAAGGCGTGCAAGAAAGCCCCCCCCATTGCCCGAATGTATGTGACGGGATTCTCTCTCTCTCTCTCTCTCTCTCTCTCTCTCTCTCTCTCTCTCTCTCCCATTCACTCTCTCTCTCTCTTCACTCTCCTCTCCCATTAGCCCCAAAAGCCGCTTCTTGACAAAGAAGCCTAAGCAAAGGAGGGCTGGGCGGAGGAAGAGGGAACTTTCCCATCGAATGACTCACTGCCCTAGACTCAAGGCGACCCTCTCTGCAGTCCCTCTAGTCTGGCCCCCCCATTGCCCGAATGTATGTGATGGGCTCCCAGCAGCAGCTACTCGGATTTGCCATTTTTGTGTTTGTGTGTGTGGGGGAAGGAGCTACAGAAGGCAAGATCTACGGACTGAGGTCAGTAAATCTCCCTCACTATCAAGATACAATTAATGAACGGCAAAAGTCTAAACGGCAACTGCCGGCAGAAAAAAAATCCTCCCACGCAGAAAGCAAAGTTTATGAAATCTTCCCAGGAAGAAATGCAAAGCTATCTATATCGATTAGAACGTTTTGAAAAATATGCTAGGGACGCGAGAGAGTGCTTTGAGGAGATGAAGAGGAGCAGGAGGAGCTCCCCCACTCCCAAAATATTCGAGGACGCCATCTTGTCTTCAAAACAACAGCCTAAGACACACCCCACAGAGTTCATTGGTCAATTAGAACAAAGAGACATGTACACGTCACCGAGGTCACATGGTCCCTTTGAGCCCATTGAACTTCCGGCCATGTATAGAGGGCTGCAGCCAAGAAGTGAAGCTGCACTGCCATCTGCTGGCGGAGAAAAATTATTAGAGCAAAAGATGATGCAGTTTCATCAAAGCTTTAGAGATTTACCTATGAGTTCTTTAGAAGCCAAAACTTTGCCTCCAAAGGTTAAGTCTTCAACACCACCTGGTGGTACTGAATCCTCCCTAGATGGAAAAAGGCAAAGCCAAAGGTGAATTCGAGGAAGCCAATTTGATGTTGCCACGCAAAGGCCAATGATGCAACCCCAGCATCCCCTGGTTCAACAACCAGTTTTGCAACCAGATCAACAAATTGTTCCGATGCACATTCCTCAGCAGGTATTCACAGTCACCCCCTTGACTGGTGAGTCCAAATTAAAGGAGTCAGGAGAGAATTATAAAGCCTGGGTCAATGAAATTGCGCTCTTGCTTCGAAGAGAAGGCACGCATTCCATGATTTTTAATCCTCCTCCTCAACCCTGGACACCTGCAATGAGAGACCTGGAAAATAGAGCTATCACGACTTTACTCATGTCAATGGAAATTGAGATCCAGGGTATCTTTCCGCCTGATGCAACTGCCCAAGAAATTTGGGCTATTTTGGAAGATTGCTACAGGCCCGTTTCAATTGAATCTTCATGTTTGCTCATGTCTGAGTTCCATGGTTCGAAGTTGAAACCTGGTGAACGAATTGGTGGACATTTGACCAAACTGAAAAGAATGAGAAGTGAATTGAGACAAAATGGCCATGTAATCGATGATATCCAAATGATTAGCATCATCATTAACTCATTGAATTATGAATGGAAAGATGCTGTTGCAAAGATTAACTACGTGCCTATTGCTCAACGCACAGTTAACCACGTTTGCAGACTTTTAGTGGAAGACGAAGCTATCAGGTTAGCTACACCACATCTGCAACGACCCCCAGCGTCAAAGGCTCCAGCCAGACGTCCCTTCCGAGGAAGAGGCTACGCTCCAAGGATGCCAAAATGCTACACCTGCAACCGTGTGGGACATGACACCCGGGATTGTCCCCAACGAGTTCCAGCTCCCGCCACGTACCAGCCCAGAGGAACAGATTCCAGAGGCAGAGGTAGAGGCGGAAGACAAGGTCGTCGTGGTCCAAGGCGTGATCCACAATCTCCACTTGTAACACTGGCCATAACCAACGTTCCACAACCTGATCCAAAGTTCGACAGACGTCTTTTGTGGACTTTAGATAGTGGAGCAGCTGTGCACGTTACCCACAGAAGGGAACTTTTCACAGAGATGGGCGAACCAGAGCCCGAGTATCGAGAACTGTATTCCTTCACCAACCACACTTGCAAGGTCATGGGAAAAGGAACTGTTTACATTGAAGAGCCACGGGCGTGATCGGCTAATTTGCTACTGCCCACCCGGCTCCCCGGTTAGATTTTTGCTGGGAGGAGGCGGGGGGGGGGGGAAGCTCCTTAGCCTCCGTTTCTTTTTCTGCCTCCTCGCTTCTTGGGGCTCCACTAATGGGGGAGCAAGGCCCGCACAGGTGGACTTCAACCCTCAGAATTCTGGGAGTTGAAGTCCACCAGTCTTAAGAGCCAATTTTGCAGATCCCTGGGTTAATATGATTGATGCCCTTGGTGGACTTCAACTCTCAGAATTCTGGGAGTTGAAGTCCACCAGTCTTAAGAGCCAATTTTGCAGATCCCTGGGCTAATATGATTGATGCCCTTGGTGGACTTCAATTCTCAGAATTCTGGGAGTTGAAGTGCACAAGTCTTCAAGCTGTCAGGTTTGAAGACCCTGGGTTTTTTTTCTAAAGGGTTAGGGGTGCAAGGGTCTTGCAACTTGACAGCTTTAAGACTTGCATGCTTCAATGCCAGAGTTTCTGAGCCAACATGACTGGAGGAGGAATTCTGGGAGTTGAAGTCCACAAGTCTTAAAGCTGTCAGGTTTGAAGACCCCTTGGGGTTTTTTTCCTAAAGGGTTAGGGAAGCAAGGATCTTGTAACTTGACAGCTTTAAGACTTGCGTGCTTCAAATGCCAGAGTTTATTGAAACTAAAAACAGTGTACCATCCTATGTATTTTCGGTTTTAAAAATGTGGCTCTCAAAATAAATTTCAATCGTGGTTTTGGCGAGATTTGGCTCAGTTGAAAAAAAAGGTTGCCCACCACTGGTATAGGGTATCCTACCTGAGCAGGGGGTTGAACTAAAAGACCTCTAAGGCCACTTTTAATTCTATTATTCTGTTGAAATACTGAACCAATTTGGTCTAGTGGTTAAGGCACCTGGCTAGAAATTGGGAAACCATGAGGTCTAATTTATTATTTATTTATTTATTTATTCTTCATATTTCTAAACTGCCCCCTCTCCCAAAAAGGGACTCGGGGCGGTGTACAGTCCACACAACAAATAAAGATAAAATACAGATATAAATATAACTATAAAAATACATATATATGTAGAGGAGGTTAAAATTAACAGTACTGTACTGAAGAATAAATATGGGTCTAAAAGCCCTAAAAACAATTAGAAATTAAAACATTACCCTTAAAATAACCAGGTGAGAGTATGCTACCAGGAGTTCACAGTTGTAACATTTATAATTATAATTATGCCAGGCCGGCTAATCGGAACAGGTGAGTCTTCAATTTTTGTCGGAAGGAGCGGAGATCCAAGGTGGTTCTAATGTCGGGGGGGAGGTCATTCCAGAGGGTTGGGCCCATCACAGAGAAGGCTCTACTCCTTGGCGCCGCCCGCTGGCATTGCCTAGTGGACGGCACCTGGAGAAGGCCCTCCCTGTGAGAGCGGATTGGCCGCAGGGATGTATGTGGGAGGATGCGATCCCGCAAGTAACTAGGTCCTGAGCCATGGAGCGCTTTAAAGATAGTAATCAGGACCTTGAAACACACCCGAAAAACCACAGGTAGCCAGTGCAGCTCGCGCAGGAGCGGTGTTACATGGGAGAATCTAGATCTTCCCATAATAACCCGCGCGGCCGCGTTCTGGACTAGCTGCAGTCTCCGGGCGCGTCCCAAGGGAAGCCCCATGTAGAGAGCATTACAGTAGTCTAGGCGAGACGTCACCAGTGCGTGAGTGACTGTGCGTAGGGCATCCCGGTCCAGTAGGGGGCGCAATTGGCGCACCAGGCGAACCTGGTGGAACGCCCCCCTTGCCACGGCTGCCACATGGTCATCCATTGACAGCCGGGCATCAAGGAGGACGCCCAAATTGCGCGCCCGTTCCACAGGGGGCAGTAACTCGTCCCCTATGGCCAGCGATGGGATCAGCTGGCTGAACCGAGGTGCCGGAAGCCACAGCCACTCAGTCTTGGAGGGGTTGAGTTTGAGTCTGTTGTCCCCCATCCAGGGGTGTAACATGGGAGCACCTAGGTACCCCCATGACAACCCAAAGCAGTCTTGTTTTTTGCTTCTTCTTCTGCGCAGAAGCAATTTTTTCACTGCTACACATCCAGAACCCATACACATACATACATACGTACACACACACACACATAGATACATGCACACACACACACACATACATACAAATGAAATCATATTTATATGCCCCTCTTTGCATTTGACTTTTGCTTCCTAGATGAAGAAATTTGCAGTTCTCTGTTAAATTTCATTGTGTTATTTTCAGCGCATTTCTTTGATTCATCAAAGCATCTTTGAATTTTAGTTCTGTCCTCTACACCGTGAGATATTTTGTCTTTATGTCTCTTGGCATGTGTGATGTCTCCCTTGGACAACTCCTCTGATTCTTCCTTGGAGGTTGGCTCGAGGGAGGATGAGCTCATTTCTGGTACATCAAGAAGAGGGCTAATTAATAACACTGAACTGCTGGCCAAAAGAGATTTACGGGGGGCTTCAGTTGGGGACAGTTTGCAGGTCAGTGAAGAGCTGGAAGAAGAGTTGCCTTCTGCGTTGGATCCAAGAACACTCAGGGCAGAGAAAGGACTAGAGCAAAGGAGATCTGCCAGATTACTCAGGAGAAGGCCCTGCCCATCTTGATGGGCTGCACCAGAAAGCTATTCGGTGGTAGAGGGAGGCGTTGCTGGAAACAATATATTTGATTTATGGCTGTGTGTTTATTCGTGCTTCCAGCTTGACTTGGTGCCTTGGAGACTCTGAATGTCTCTTGCCAAGTGAGCTCTCATGGATGTACCTGGTGTGCCTGGTGGATTTAAGTTTGTTTGGTGGACTTACTTTTGGAGCAACTTTCTATTGTTTTATGGGCTATTGGGCATTGCCTTGTGGACTAATCTTGGCCTGCTTGTGGCTGGCTTTATTTGGGACAATTCTGAGGCTAGGTGAAGGGAAACATCAATAAACTCTCTAAAACACACTTACTTGTGAATGTGAGCGAGTGGGGCAGCACAGCATGGAATGCTCAGTTGGAATTTGTATAGTAAACCTTCATCCCGGACTGTATCATAGGCCATGTCAGGTCCACAAAAACTACTGTGACTTTAAGACTTCATTGGAATTCTGCTTCCGTGTGGCTTGTTAGGCTCAGCACCTGGTCTTTGCAGTTTTGATTTTATCAAAATAGCAATAGCAGTAGCACTTAGACTTATATAATGCTTTACAGTGCTTTACAGCTCTCTTTAAGTGGTTTACAGAGTCAGCATATTGCCCCCAATAATCTGGCTCCTCATTTTACCCATATCAGAAGGATGGAAATCTTGAACCTGGTGAGATTTGAACTGCCAAATTACAGACAGTTGGCAATCAGCAGAAGTAGCTTGCAGTACAGCAGTCTAACCACTGTGCCACCATGGCTCATAATTTTGTTTGTTCCACAGAGAAGTGTTCTGTCTGTCTGTCTGTCTGTCTGTCTACCTATCTAAAAGTGTGTGTGTGTGTGTGTGTGTGTGTTCCAGAATAATTCTAGAATGCCTCCAGCAATTTCAACCAAACTTGGTACACAGATGATTTCTCTCTGGAAAAAAAAATACTGTGGGAGTAAGACACTCCTAATACCCCTCAGGGTGTGTGTTCTGTTCAGATACAGCCTGTTGTGCCATACTGGCTTCTACTGTACTGCGCAGTGGGGTTGCCATGGTAATGGCTTCAGAGTACTCCACAAAGGGCACTCTCTGGTAAGGGGGAAAATCCAACATTAAAAATTGTTTGGTCTGGACATTTCCCCCTATAAATAAATACCAGGGCAATATCCAGTTATCGGCTAGTCTAGTTGTCCTATAAAATATACCTATTTCAGATAACATTTTCCCATCAGTTGTTTTGAGCCAGAGATGGCCATTTTACCTGGATCAAGTGCAGAACAATAATTATGTAATATGATTTCCCAAGCCTTCTCTCAAAGTAAATTATCAAGGATTTAATAAAAAAAAAGAACTATGGAAGCAAACTTTGTAAATGGATTGTGCTCAACAGTTATATTTTCTTGGCTACAGCAATCAAATCAGATTCCATTTGTTGTTTTTGTTCTTACTGTTCAAATATGTAGCCATTACAACATAAGAAAGCTGCCACATATGGAAACGATTTGAGATCACACAGACTTAATTCTTGGAAAAAAGTATAAATAAAACATTTCCACAAAATTAGTAGCAGGAAATTCAGATTGTTTCGTTTGGAGTGCTCATCTCTTCAGTCGTCATCTGTAAAAACTTAAATAAGACCTCCAGGATTGGGGTATTTTGAAGATTGTGACATCTTGAAAAGAAACGGGATCCAAAAAAGAGTATATGTTACTGGCAATGTGTGGAAAGCTGGCATTGGGTAGAATGCTTAGAAAATCTATAGAATGTGTGACTTTTGTAGACAAAGATGGAAATGTTTGTGTTATTTTAATAGGCTATATCAGTGATTGCGAACCTATGGCACACGTGCCACAGGTGGCACGTGAGGCGCTGGCCAGCTGAGTTCAGCCTTTTTTAAAGCCATTTTTCACCCTCCCCAGGCTCCAGAGGCTTTATAGGAGCCTGGGGAGGGTGAAAAGAGCCTCCCCCCCCCGGGAGGCCCTCCAGAGACTTCATGAGCTTCCCTGAAGCCTCCGGAGCGCAAAAACCCGGCCCTACAGGCAAACCGGAAGTTCGGGAATGGACTTCCTGTTTGCTCGGAGGGTCGTTTTGACTGCTCCAGAGGCTTCAGGGAAGCCTCTTGAAGGTCCCTGAAGCCTTCGGAGAGCTTAAAACGACCCTCCGAGCAAAAAGGAAGTCACTTCCGGTTTGCTCGGAAGGTCGTTTTGAGCACTCCGAAGACTTCAGGGAAGCCTCTTGAAGGTCCCTGGAGTCTTCGGAGTGTTTAAAACGACCCTCTGAGCAAACCGGAAGTGACTTCTGGTTTGCTCGGAGGGTCATTTTGAGCACTCCAAAGGCTTCAGGGAAGTCTCTTGAAGGTACCTGGAGCCTTCAAAGCGCTTAAAATGACCCTCCGAGCAAACTGGACTTCCGGTTTGCTTGGAGGGTCATTTTGACTGCTTCAGAGGCTTCAGGGAAGCCTTCCAAAGGCTGTTTTTGCCCTCCCCATGCTCCTATAAAGCCTTTCGAGCCTGGGGAGGGTGAAAAAAGCATGCAAAAATGGGGGGGTTCGCGGCTGTAGTGCACACATGCGCACTGGGGGGTCGCACATTGCATTATGGGTGCGACATGCCTGCACACGCCCCCCGCGCTTCCCCCACTTATGGCACATGAGTCAAAATTTTTTTGCCATCGCTGGGCTATATAGTACTTCCCCAAGCATTGTGTGTGATACCTAGGTATTATGCAGAATGACAAGAACTATTTAGGCAAAGTCTGAAAAGATAATTATGTAAAGGGTTATAGTTAGGGTTAACCCTAATGAAAAGACCCAGGGTTGGGCTTCAAAATTTTTAGCAAGGGGTTCTTTGCCCGGTTGCTGGGTGGGCGTGACCATGGGTGTGGCCTATTCGGCCTCCTGCATCATGGCGGGAGGTGGGCGTTTTTGCCCTCCCTGGGCTCTGGAGGATTTTCTCAAGCCTCCGGGATGGCAAAAACAGCCTCCATAGGCTCCGGAGGCCCTCTGGAGCACATTTCTGATGTTCCTGAACTAGTTTTCACCCTCCCTGAGCCTCCATGTGCACCCTGCACTTTCCTGCAACCAAAACGGGCCGCCAGGGGACTCCTAGGAGGGGCGGGGAGGGGTGGGCAAGGCCAGCCAGGAGTGAATGGGATTTGGGGATTCTCATAACCCCTGCGAACCCCCAGTAGCCCAACCCTGAAAACACCTACATGAAAATGAAAGAAGAAATGCAAAATAAAGTACAGGACTTTCTTACTGATGTAAACAAGAGAAAAAGACCAGTATTGACCTATTTGTTGCAACAATGGAAGTGTTTTATATTTTGCTGGTTTCCCTTTTGGAACTTCCTAGCATAGAATGGCTAGGAAGTGTGTGAAATGTTAAGCATTTCATACTTTAATGCCCCATTTTTGGCATTCTATACATTTCCTAGGCATTGTATAAAATGCCTAACTTCACACATGGACAGTAACATACGTATAACATTCTTTAGCACATTCTATTTGCACTGTACACTAGAGCAACTTTTCCCAGTCTGTTTCACCCGGATACATTGCCTACAGTTCCTATAACTGCCAGCCAATGCAGCTTTCCTGGATATACCTATATCAGTTTGAGGAAACTAGATTTTAGATGGCTATAATTCATCTATAAAGTTTGTTTGAACCCAAGTTTATCTTTTATCATCTCTCAAAGCTCCCATAAAACAGAGGAATCTGGCTAGGGAATTAATAATTTTTCATTTCAATTCCGTTTATCAAAAGTAAGTGATTCTCTGAGATTTTTCATTTTATTTCAATGCATTCAAGCGAAAGAAAGCAGGGAGAAGAAAGATGGTTAAACTGTAAGTAGAAAGAAAGCCTACATTTCAAAGAATCATACTGGTAACAAGTTTTGCAAGCCAGTGCTGCATGAGAAAGACCAAATTAATTTAGAAAGCAACCTTATGATAGAAACAACCCATGGTTTGTGCTATTTAGACATCATGGTGTTTCCTTCATTCTCCTAGAAAAACGAGGTAAAAATGCAACACCTCTGACACATCTTTTGCCCCTAATAAGTCATTGGCTTAAAGAGGTCAAAAGCTAGTGCATACATAGAACAAAACCAGGACAATTTCTATATGGCATGAGCATCTCCTAAAATTAGGAATCTCTGAGAGGAGCGCATGAAATTTAGAGGAAAAAGAACTCTTTAATAAAAAACAAGTTACTAAACAGCCTAAATGTTATAAAAAAGCAAATGTTCATATTTTGTTTGCATCATACTGTGTTTAAACATGGTAATTATTTTCCCTTGAAACCAGAGAAAGGGGAACTGTGGAAGGTATGATGTGAACATTTGTATGGAAATGAGTGCTATTGTATGTCAATGGTGGTCAGGGAATAATTTAGGGATATGGGAAGTCTCCATGGTCATTTAACGTATTTATGGACAAATGTTTCAGGAATACTTCTGGGGGACATTAGAGAAATGTTGATTGGGAATATGAATGTTTGCATACAGGTAGTCCTCAACTTAGGAATACAATTCAGTCCAACATTTCTATTGCTAAATGACACATCTGTTAAGTGAATTTTGCTCCAGTTTATGACCTTTCTTGCCACAGTTGTTAAGTGAATCATTGCAGTTGTTGAGTTAGTAACACGGTTGTTAAGTGAACCTGTCTTCCCCATTGACTTTGCTTGCCAGGAGGTTAAAAAAGGTGATATCATTCATGACCCCGGGACACTGCAACCATCCTAAGTACATGACAGTTGCCAAGCATCTGAATTTTGATCATGTGACCATGGGGAGGCACTGATGATTGTAAGTGTAAAAAATGGTCATAACTCACTTTTTCTCTACCTGTACTTTTACATAGAGATAATGGTGTATTGTTGGTAAAGAGCCAAAATGGAATACAGTGTATCTCAATTAACCTAATAATGAAATAAAAATTATATAGATTGGAGCATTAATTTACTGATGGCCAATATAGTTCTATTTGAAAGTGAAAATGGAGTGAACAAAAAAAGCAAATTGGAAAACTAGAGTAATTCAGATACCACCATAGAAGGGAAATTGTATGGAGAAATTTTAAAGAGTGAAGATAGCAAAATAGCACGTTGTATGTAGTCTGTTGCAAGGAATGAATCTGAAGAAATAAAAATGGCCATGCCCCTCGAGAACGCTGCCCAGTTTCTTATGTGGAAATTTGAGTTGGATATACCGGGAAAACCAATAAAATATATTAAATGTGATGGGAGACGAGCTGTTGCAAAGTACTGGTGGTGAGATAAGAAGAGATAGCATTAAGAATGAATGGTGATTGATGTATGTGGGTTAGATTCAAAAATGAATAATCAGTAATGAAGAAGAACATTGAGGTCATTTGAAGGAAATGAGTAAGGATGAGGTAAATGTGAAATGAGCCATGGAGAACTGGAGAAACTTCTTTGTGGTTTGATTAAGTTGACGAGATCCTGAAAAAGAGAAAGATGAGAATTTTAAAGAACCAAGGGCAATATAGACATGATGGAAACAAGGATGATTTGCAAGGATACATAGATAGGTATAATAAATAACATTTACGTAACTAGAGTTATCTAGATTTCACTTCTTTTTCTCTTACCTTCTGCCATTTTTCACCTGCTGTCACTCTTTTTCTGTACTTTGCATAGCATTGCTTAACCCCCCCCCCCATGGAATAGCCTTCTGGGTCATGTACTTCATGACTCTATGTCCGTGATGGTGAACCTATGGTACACATGCCTAAAGTGGCACACGGAGCCATGTCACCTGGTACATGCGGCGGGGCCCGTTCCTCTTCTGGGTTTCTGGGGCGCATGTGTGTGCAACGATCAGCTGCCCTTCATGCATGCAGCAGTGCCGGAAACTGGAACATTTTCTGGAGCGGGCATGCACGCTGTTCAGCTGATCATCATGTGTGCATGTGCGCCAGTAAGCAGAAGACTAGGTGGCCGGTGCACATGCATGTGCCAGAAATCGGATGTTCATTTCCCGATGCGCGCATGCGTGCGCATCCCTCCTGTGCGTGCACATGCTCCCTTTTCGGCACATGGTGCCAAAATGCTTTGCCATTACTGCTCTATGTATTTTCAAACAAAATAAACTTTTGAAGAGTTGCATGAATCTTCAGTCGCCTGTAGATGGCAGCATTAGAATATGAAACCGAGTGCTGATCCTCAGAGAGAAAGAATCACAGAGAACTATAGTATCTACTTAACAACAGTACAGTTGTCCCACAGTGCCTGCATAGATTGTGATGTGACTTGTTTCCACACCCTGGTGGAATAGGACTCAGGCACCTGACATTCAAATGACAGCCAGATCTTCTGATTTATTGCTCACTGGCTCAGTATATCTGGGTCCCATGCTTTCAAAAAGCGACCACACCCTTGGTTGCTGGAATGATCAGAGACTCACATGATGCTGTGTTACACTGCAGCGTTGCACTATTTCCCCCTGCGTCTGTTTATTTTCAATCCATTTCAATTGTGTTTCTATCCTCCTAGATTAGTGTTCCTCCAAATATCGCTAAGCTCTCTGAAATCAAAGGCTAGGCTGACTGGAGCATCTCCAGCGTGTAGTTGAGCAAGTAATAGTTGATAATAGCTATGTGAGTTCAGCCTCACAGACTGATAGCTCTGAAAAGTTCAACATTCCCCAAATGCTAGTTATATTGAAAGCCATCCTGGAACAGAGAAGTACAGATAGTAAGGTAAAGGTAAAGATTCCCCTTGCACATGTATGCTAGATGTTTCCAGCTCTAGGGGGCAGTGCTCATCTCTGTTTCAAAGCCGAAGAGCCAGCGCTGTCCGAAGACATCTCCGTGGTCATGTGGCCGGCATGACTAAATGCTAAAGGCGCATGGAACGCTGTTACCTTCCCACCAAAGGTGATTTCTGTTTTTCTACTTGCATTTTTTATGTGCTTTCAAACTGCTAGGTTGACAGAGCTGGGACAAATAACGGGAGCTCACTCCGCTATGCGGCACTAGGGATTTGAACCGCTGAACTACCGACCTTCTGATTGACCAGCTCAGAGTCTTAGCCACTGAGCCACCATGTCCGATAATTCAACAGTTCATTTGGTGACGGTTCGAAGTTACAACACTGAAAAAAGTGAGTTATGACCATTTTTCACACTTATGGCCATTGCAGCATCCCATGGTCACGTAATCAAAATTCAGACGCTTGTCAACTGACTCATATTTATGACGGTTGCACTGTCCTTAGATCATACAACCACAATTTGTGACCTTCTGGCAAGCAAAGCCAATGGAGAAACCACATTCCCTTAACAATCCTGTCACTAATTTAAGAACTGCAGCGATTCACTTACTAACGGTGGCAAGAAAGGTTGTAAAATGGAGCAAAACTCACTTAACAAATGTCTCACTTATCAACATAGATTTTGGGCTCAACTATAGTCGAAAGTCAAGGACTAATTGTACCTTGATTTTAAAATGACTGAATGAGTTAAAATCCTGTGGTTGATTGATTTGAGCAGGATGGAGGGATGGATTGGTGGATGGACAGATAGACTGACAGACCAAGCAAGGGGAATGTGAAAAATTAATAAAGAAAACATGAAGGAAATGCCATTCTAAGAATGAATATACAATATGATCTTTAATTAAAAAAAATAGATGGCATTGCAAAAATAAACAGATATGTAGCTTTTATACATCTGTGCGGAGTGCCTATGAAGGTGTTGAAATATAATTACCAAATATATTGCATTCCCCAGTTGATATTGGGCTGCAACTATGATAATGAAGTACTGCAACTATAATAATCAGGTGATGGGAACTGTAGTCCACATTCTGTATCATTTCTTTCCCTGATCTAAAGGTGAGATAGTTTTTGTTTGGGTTGGATTGGATTGGATTTATTGGGTTTATATGCCGCCCTTCTCCCAAGGACTCAGGGCGGCGTACAGCATTAAAAAACACATAGTACAAAAGTTAAAAGGAAATTAGAAACAGTCCAAAAAACAAACCCAATTTATATAACACTCACATTTTAAAAATTAAATAAAATTAACAGGCCAGGCCGGCTTGCTGGAAAAAATGCTGGGTATATTACTATTGCTGGGTATATTACTATTATCTTTTTTCAATTCATGTTTATTTGTTTCAATCTTTTAATGTGCTATTTGTCACCTAGCGTCATTTAAATGAGGCAGCTCCTTAATTGATTAAGTAAATGTATAAAAGGAAAAAAAAATGGGTTGAGGAAGCTGTTACCATTACTATGAGAGAAGATTCTGTTTTGTCCGCTTCCAACAACACCAGCAGAGTGTCTCACAGCAGACCCAGCCACCCTGCATATAACCTCACCGAAGCATTTTGTTCAGCCACGTGATTTTAAAATTACCCTTCTTGTTAGTATTTTGGGTTTTCTAGCCCATGGACTTTAATGACAGCCCCATGTAATCTGATCTTGTAGTAGCCGTACAAGTGGTACAAAAATAAATATAAATAAATAAGGAACATTGCTTTGAGATTATGTGGTCTTGTGTTCAGATCTATTTCCCCCTTCTTTCTGTACGTCTACAAGTGTGTGTACTTTAAAACATTCTGAGAACAATTCCACATTACAGCAAAGAAAATGCTCTTACAAATGGGTCTATTGATATTTGCTTTTCCTGGGAAGGCTCTTGTAGCACTGAACATTTAAGGCTGCTGGCCAATGATAACAGCAAGAAGAAAAATGAGCATCAAAAGTATTCAGCGATAGACTCATCAGATAAGCAAGTGTGACCAGAAAGCATATGATTGTGGTGTGGTCAAGAGTATGTTTGTCACATGGTTTTCTCTGTTAAGGAAAGGGAAAGCATGGTGTTAAGAGAGCTCTGCGCACCCCCTCCAAGTGCCTGGGCTGTCCTCCAGCCTACGGGCTAGCCTCGCTGCTCATGAATCATCCCCTTTTTGCAAAAATTGCCTCTCCAGCTTGTTTACTTGGAAACTAAGTGCTTTAAGGAACAGGGTGCTTTCCATGCATAACAATGATCCCTGTTTTAGATGGTCTCCCTTTGCTTTCACTCATATTTACCAAGGGAGGCACATGTGCGCAAGGAAGCCTGCCTTTGCAAGGAACTTCCAGGAAACTGACCCAAAGAACATGAGAACATTTTCATTTTGAGACCGAGCTGACATTTGATGGCGCCAACATTTTAACTAACACGTACAAATGTGCTTGTTTTTGTTTTCCCCAGGTCTAGTTTGATAGGAGAACTCAAGTAGTAAAACAATGAAGTTTTGTCTGAAATTCTCATTACTTCAGTTGTGCAAGGATTTAATGGCCTGGTGGGAAATACTGGGGTGAATTTTGGAGGGTCTGATGCTTCTGCTAAGTGGGGACCTGGCATACTCAGTTCTGCTGCAATACCACGGTGGACCACATCAGCTGGTGACAAAATGCAAGCCTACAAATAGCTAACAACAACAACAACATTAATAATAAACATTCTCCTTATTGCCTTCATAGGGAGTAGATTAGAATATAGTATAATAGCACTGCATAGCAGAGCAGAACATAGATTTTTTTTTTGGGGGGGGGGGGGAGCTTCAAGCACACATCCATGCAGTTTTCTTGTTTTTTTATAAGGGGCTTGAATATAGAATAACAGATTTGGAAGTGACCTTGGAGATCTTCTAGTCCAACTCCCTAGGCAAGAAACCCTACATCACTTCAGACAAATGGCTATCCAACCTCTTCTTAAAAACTTTCAGTGTTGGAGCATTCATAATTTCTGGAGGCAAGCTGTTCCACTGATTAATTGTTCTAACTGTCAGGAAATTTCTCCTTAGTTCTAAGTTGCTTCTCTCCTTGATTAGTTTCCACCCATTGCTTCTTGTTCTGCCCTCAGGTGCCTTGGAGAATAGTTTGACTCCCTCTTCTTTGTGGCAACCCCTGAGATATTGGAACACTGCTATCATGTCTCCCCTAGTCCTTCTTTCTATTAAACTAGACATACCCAGTTCCTGTTCTTCATATGTTTTAGCCTCCAGTCCCCTAATCATCTTTGTTGCTCTTCTCTGCACTCTTTCTAGAGTCTCTGCATCTTGTCTACATCATGGTGACCAAAACTGAATGCAGTATTTAGTATGCAGCTTGCTTTGCCTTCTTCCAAGGTCACCTGTTGGTTATGTGTCTAAACAGGAGTAGACCTCACAATCTCCCAGTCTGTAATCCAGGAGTATCAAACTCGATTTCATTGAGGGCCGCATTAGGGTTGTATTCGACCTTGTGTGGCTGGGGTAGGTGTGGCCAGGGTGGGCATGGCCAGTTCGACGTCACTTTTGCCGGGGGCACCTGTCGTGGCCCCAGCAGCCTGCCAACGAAAACAGGCTCCTGAGCTCCATTTTCAGCTGTGATGGCTTCCTGCAACCCTCTGCCAGAGAAAATGGAGTTTGGGAGGGCCGCAGCAGGACAGTCTTTTGCTGCTTCCAGGACAGCCCTGCGGGCTGGCTGTAATTCAGATATGGATATTTTATGGACCACATGCCACGTCCAGCCCTTCAGCTGCCTTTGTCCAATGTATGGCATTGACATGGCACAGGGAGTGAAGAATTGATGACGAGGGTTGAGACAGCAGTGGCAGGAGATAGGACAGTAGTGTGTGTGTGTGTGTGTGTGTGTGTGTGTGTGTGTGTGTGTGTGGAGCAGAGGCCCTCTGCAACATTTTCTTATGTGGCCCCTTGGGAAAATTAATTATCCACCTCTGCTCTAATTGTACTTAGAACCAGATTGGTACAATGGTTAATATTTGTTTGGAAAAAAAGATGAATTTCTGCACATGTGCAAGACCAAGGTGAACCATTGTAATCCTGTGGGTATAATATGATTCCCCCCCCCCCCACGTAAGGAATTAGGATGTCATGCATACACGGTTAGCCCTGTCTGGTTTTAGCTTTTTCCTACATTATTAGCTTGCTGGATTAGAATACAGAAAGGGAGATATCATTCTGCCCCTTTGTCTGACAAAGAATAAATGAAAGGGTAAAATCAATTCATCTTGGTGCTCACATCTACTGTACATATTAACTGTGCGTTGTTGCTAGAGGGGATGGGGGTTATTGGTTTTTTTTCCTCTATATTATACTTTTATTGTTTGTAAGCCGCCGGGCTCTGTTTTCTGCCACAACGTCTTCTTGCAGCCCTCTGCCAGCAAAAATAGAGCCTGGGGTGGGTGGGTGTGTCTCATGCAGCCCTCCCAAACCAGGCGTGGGTTCCGGCTCCTGTTACTGCCGGTTCGCTCAGGGATGTGCTTCGGGTGCGTGTGCACTTGATGCGTGATATATGCACAGGTGCAGTAGTAAAAATTGCATGCCCAGAAGCAAAAAGCAAGGTGGCAGCACCAATGGCACAGCCGATAGAACCAGTTCAGGGGCGTGGCCAGCCGAGTTACTACCTACTTGGCTGAACCAGTCCGAACTGGTAGGAAACCACCTCTGTCCCAAACTCAGGTTTCACTGGCAGAGGCACTGTGGGCCAGTCCTTCCCTGTTTACAGGGCGGGACCGCGGGCCAGATCTGAGCACCCCACAGTCTGGATACAGCCCACGGGCCTAGAGTTTGACACCCATGACTTAGAAGAACTCACCACTCTAAGCCTGGTAGGTTCTGAAGCCACACAATTCATGATCTGGATGTGGCCTTTCATCTCCATGACAAGGCCCTTGGCTGCAGCCCATTGGAAATGCTGCACTGCCTACCATCTCGTCTCCCCTGATTCACATTAGATTGTTCTCCATTGGGTAGCTACTGTGCTGACAACAGATTTTGAAGCCTAATTTCCATTTGCCCTTGGTACAAGTAGTCCTGGACTTACAACCACCCTTTTAGTGACAGTTGAAAGTTAGAATGGCACCAAATAAAAGTGTTTTATGACCAGGTTTTTTTTTTTACATGTACAACCATTGCATCATCCCCATAGTCACAGGATCAAAATTTGGCAACTAGCATGTATTTCTGACAGTTTCACTCTCCTGAGGTCATCTGATCACCATGTGTAACCTTCCCAGCTGACTTCCAACCAGCAAGGTCAATGGATTTGCTTAACAAACACATGATTCCCTTAATAACTGCAGTGGTTTGCTTTACTGCAACTGTGACAAAAGGTCGTAAAATGGGATACAACCCACCTAATAACCGTCTTGCTTAGCAACAGAAATGTTGGGGTCAATTGTGGTCGTATGTTGAGGACTACCTTAGTAGTTTCTTGTAATCATACATACATCTTTAGCGATGAGTAGAAATCATCTTATTGTAGCATTAATTATGTTAGAGGTTCTTTGACCGAGGCAGGAGATTGGAACCCCTCCATTTAAGATATGCAATTAAGGGGAGCAAAGCATACTGCTATGGTTCCATAACTTTATGATTGTTTGCCATCAGAGTAACCACTGAAAAATTCAAAGAAACTCGAGTGATAAATATCTGGAAATTATACAAAGGCATTGTTTGCGGTTGAATTATAGGACATAGTTTTACGTTGTAGCATGAATACAAAAAAATACAACAGAATAGAATGGGAAATAGAATAGAATAGAAGAGAAGCTGGAAGGGACCTTGGAGGTCTTCTAGTACAACCCCCTGCTCAAGCAAGAGAATCTATATTTAAAAATGGTGTTTATCAGTGGCTTTTCATGGATATCATTTCTCTATGACTCTGCTCAGTAACTGCTTCTTTGAGTAACTGTAAGCTTCTACTCGCTATCAGTGATATCACCCAATAATTTTGTCTTCTTTTGGCCTCTTTTTAACAGAATAACAAAGTTGGAAGGGATCATGGAGATTTCCTAGTCCAACCCCATGCCCAAGCAGGAAACGCTATACCATTTCAGATAAATGGTTGCCCAAGCTCTTCTTAAAAACTTCCAGTGTTGGAGCACCCACAACTTCTGGAGGCAAGTAGTTGCACTGATTAATTGTTTTAACTATCAGGAAAATTCTTCTTAGTTCTAGGTTGCTTCTCTTCTTGATTAGTTTCTATCCATTGCTTCTTGTCTTTCCTTACTTTTCTGTACATTGAATGTTATTTTGTTAGATATGGCCAAGTGTTCAAGTATCTCAAGATCCTTCAGTATCTTGAACGTATCTTCTGGAATATTGGTTATTCCTGCCAACTTGGTGTTCTCTGCAAATTTGATAAGTTCCCCTTCTATCCCTTCATCTAAGTCATTGATGAAAATATTGAAGAGTATTAGGTCTAAGACAGAGCCTTGGGGTACCCCATTGCTCACTTCCCTCCATGTAGATGCAGTTCCATTTAGGACAATATGTTGAGTGCGGTTGGTCAGCCAGTTACAAATCCATCTGGTGGTGATGCTGTGCATCCCACATTTTTCTATCTAATCAAGTAGTAGGCTGTGGTCAACTTTATCAAATCCTTTTCTGGAGTTCTAGTAAATTATGTCTACAGCATTTTTCAGATTTTATCAAGTGACTTTTCCTTTTTCATTTCATGTTCAAAATAGTTAACTTCACCTTCATTATCAGTGAACAAGTTGGTTTTACTCCTCTAATGTTGAAGAATTTATTCTTCTTGCAGGCCTGGACATTCTGAATAATTTCCTTCAGCACATCAAAGGAAGCAATTTTTCTTGGTTCAGCTTTATGATATCTTAGATCAGCAGGTGGAGTTGCATGATTCACCCATGTTTTTAATCTAAAAAGTGTGATTTTCATCGTTGAAAGTCTTAGTATAATCAATAAAACAAAAAATAGATGTTTTTCGACATTCCTTTGCCATTATCCATCAGAGGATATCCATGTGATAAGAGCAGAGCAGAACAGAACAGAATAGAATTCTTCATTGGCCAAGGATGATCGGACACACAAGAAATGTTTCTGCGGTGCATAAGCTCTCATTGTACATAAAAACAAGTGATAAATCATGATCATAATAATCATAAGATACATTCATCATAAATCATAAGATACAACAAATAGTGATAATCATAAATCATACCAGGATACTAAACAAAACAATTAATATATACTGCAAGATACAAGCAAGAAAATTGTATTCATAAAAGTATAAGGAAATAGGTAATAGGAAAGGTGAGAAGAAGAATAGTATTACAGGCCTACTAGATAGTTTGACAGTGTTGTGGGAATTAATCTTATCAGGTGGGCAGAATCAATTGGGAGCAATTATCATGAATGAATAAAAGCCTGCTTTAAAAGATGTCTTTCAGGACCTTTTAAAATGCAAATCAAGAGGTTAAGTTTATCAGATTCCAAGGAGCTGAGACATCTACAAAGAAGACTTAACCTCATGTGCATATGGACATGTATGACTGTACATGAATTTCCTGAGATAAACTCAATGAGTGATGGGATTCTATAAAAGTGTACTCCCTTTGCTGTATTTCTTTGCAGAATACTGTAGAAGCTTTCTCCTCTCCAGTGGATCAATTTTAACCTGATCTCGCTTTTGAACTTGCTATCATGAATGACCTTTCTGGGAGTGTATATCTCTGATGGTATCTCTCAGAGCATTATTAGGATGTGCAAAGAGATATCTCTCTAATTTGAGGATCAGGAGACAAGCTGTCAATTGTCCATGAATCCTCATCTGTAAAGAATAGTTCTCTGTTTGAAGGGACACCTACTCTTGTTTGGAGGTGTTCCTTATTTGAAATACTATTTATTTCCTGTCCAACAAAAGTCCTGAAGTAGTTAGTAGTAGGACAATTATTCATTGTATTTACCATTGTAAAGAATTATAGCATATATTTATTTATATTAGGGGTGATTAGTCCTAAGTCTGTGGGTTACCTAGAGCCTATCCTAGTTTCATAGCCCCAAAAGTTGTACTATTAAACTCTAGTGATATACCATTGAGGCAAGCTTTCTCACTAATTTTAAAGGAAAAGACAAAATAGTAAGCTCTTAAATAGGTTTATTTATTTATCTACTTTCATCTGCCGCCTATCTCTCTAAGAAACAAATGTAGGAGGCTCACAAACAAGTAACAATAACAAGATAAAACATTGAAATATTAGAATAATAAATATCAACATTAATAGTTCTCACTGTCAAGAAATTTCTCCCTAGTTCTAAGTTGGATCTGTCCTTAATGATCTTCTACCCAATACTTCTTGCCCTGCCCTCAAGTGCTTTAGAAAATACCGTATTTTTCAGAGTATAAGACGCACCTCCCCCCCTCATTAAAAGAGCGTGGAAATCTTGGTGTGTCTTATAGACTGAATACAGCCATTTTTGGTGTCAGGTGAAAAATGGGCAAAAAACAGACTATTCTTTGAAAACATGGAGGCATTTTTGCCTCCCTCCAGCTCCCAGAAGTATTCTGCAGGCTTCAGCAGGGCTGGGGGAAGGCAAAAATGCCCCCGTTTTGCAAAAATTGGCCCAAAAGGCATGTTTGCCTCCCCCCAGCCCTGCTGAAGTCTGCAGAGTGCTCCTGGGAGCCAAGGAGGACAAAAACTATTTTTTCTTACTTACCTCTTCCAAACCTTGGTGTGTCTTATACACCGGTACGTCTTATAGTCCGAAAAATATGGTAGGTCAACCCTCTCTTCTTTGTGGCAGCCCACTAAGTACTTGAAGACTGCTGTCATAGCACCCATAATCCTTCTGTTCATTAGACTAGACATACCTGGATTGCTCAATCGTTAGTCATATTGTTTAGCTTCCAGACCATTTATCATCTTTGTTGCTCTTCTCTGCGCTCTTTCTAGGGTTTTAACGTCCAAGAGGGAAAAAACCTACAAAGATGTTTCTGCTCTCCCTGCTTGCATATTTGGAATTCCGTAAAGTAAAATGCCTCCACAGATCCACAGAAGATGCCCAAGCAATTCCAGATGTTCTATTATTGTTTCCTTCACTAGGTGAGGGGCCAATAGGGGTGGTAACTTGAAGCAGCCAAAAGTTCCTGTTTCTGAAAAGCAGCCGTGGAGACTTTGATTGGGAACAAAGCTGGAGAGTGACTATCTAAACCAATGTTCAGCCTCAGCAAACTTTAATGTATGGGGACTTCTAATGAAAGTCTGACTGGTCTATCCATTCTGTTCCTGGCTTTGATAGTTCAGAATTAATTCCTCTTTCCCTGCTGCTTCCACGTGGATTGGAAAAAAATGGTTTAGGGAGGGAGGCTGGCTCTGAACAGCAACAAGGGAGGAAGCCAAAAATAAAAATAATTAGCTTCTCCTTCTCCAAGTTCTCAGCTCCACCTGCCAAAGACCCATGGCTGCTTTTCGTTTTTAAAAAAAGTTGTGGAAACTGTTTAGATGTTTCCTGTTTATTAACTTAAACAAGAGGAACAGAATCCCTATTATGATTCCTGATATACGGAGGCTTCTACTTGAAAGGAAATTGATCTAGACAGTTGATTCCCTCAAGCATAATTGGATCAAAAAGTTTTCTTTAATGACTCAGAAAGGGAGCATTCCAAAAGAAGCTCTCCTCATTCCCCACAAGGCAACTACTGTATTTTCTTCCCAGTTTGGATGATCTGTATAACCAGGTGCTGTTTTACATTTGAAGCTTGATAATGCTCCATCAAATGTTCCATTCCTTACCCTAACCTAACCCTAAAAAAAGGCAATTGACCAACAATATGAAGAACATATTTAAGATTGGAATAGAGTTATCCTACAAAGATAGTTGTTTGCTTGTTCATGAGCTACAAGCAGAAAGCAAATTAGTAAAACAACATTATACTAAGCTGTGCTTCCTTACATTTCCTCACAAGATAAAATATACAAGTTGTTAAAAGTTTTAATCTTAAAATATCTCGTCAATGATACTTTATACATGCAGTATAACTAAAGGGGAAATTAGTAGCACACAATCCACATTGTTACATATCAGTTGCATTACTATAACCTGAAACCATTTATATAAAAACAGACCATAAGGGGGTGAGAAGATGGAGAAAGAAAGAAAAATGTCACCCTGCAGTATTCACATGGTCAGCTATTATCCAATGGCCTTTTTCACAGGGGGAAATTTCATATTTTTTTTCTTTGCAGCACCACAGCTGTTTTAGCCCGTTTGCAAACTTTTTCCTCTGATTTAAATTTGGCTCATTTCTGTTCTGTTTTTCAAGATTGATTCTGCTGATGGACAGGCAGACACAGTTCTGAACAACTTTACACAATTTCATTCCTACATTGCTTTGAGTTAAAAACAAAAGAGACAAGAAAACAAATTGGATTCTTAGATCAGAATTATGTATTTGGAGGTCATAACCAGGATTTTCAGAGTTTCTAGGAATTCTATCTGCTACAATAAACCAGCTCAGTAATACAAATTGTTGAGTTTCCTTGACTTAGGTCAATCCCAAATATGGAAAATATGTAGTTACTAGTTATATAGAATCATATGATTAGGGAGCAATACTGGAATTTATCCAAATAGTAACTGTTGAATGCCAGCAAAATGAAAATGGAAGGTTCCACCATTCACTTTATTTTTTTATTAGTATGATTTTCATATTTACATATAACTGCAGCTCATACAAATGCCATGTAAATAAATATATTTGTATGGATATGTGTGACCAAGAAAAGATCACGGTTAGTCATATATCTGGATATCAGAGAAGGAAAGTGAGTGCAGCCACAATGCAAATAAACATTTTTTTTCTGACTTTTGCTCAGATGAATGTTTGAACCCAATTATTGTAAACATGACTCCATTTTTCTATTTTCACTCATTGTTACCTCTCACACCCTTTTAGTCAGTTTCTTCCAAACTTTTTCTAAGAGGTGGTTAAAAATGATATCTCCTGTAGTTTTTACATTCTTCGAATCATCAATCAGGGCAACAGTTCGCAATCCCACAACATATTTTCCCAATTCCCTATCTAGACCTACAGATTCAGCATATTTCTTTTAGCGTTATCACAGTATTCCTCTTAGCCCACTGCTCAAGTCAGTTAAGACCATTTTGAACCTCCCCTATGAGAGCCATTCGCAGTATCCCTGCAAATTTGATATTCATTCATTTCATTCAGGTGGGCCATTAATAAAGATGTCAAACAGTTCAAGGCTCAGATATTGTCCCGTAGCCCTCCACCAGGAGTGGGTTGCTCCCGGTTCGGCCCAGATTGGGCAAACCAGTAGTGGTGGCAGCAGAAGGCTCTGCCCACCAACCCAAACGCTTCTGTGCATGCACAGAAGCATCGTGCGAGCATGCACACAAGTAAACCGATAATGGAAACCCACCACTGCTCTCCACTTGATATTTCCCTCAACCTAGCAGAATCTTTAATGGGTCTGTCATTCAGTCAATTATTAGTCCACAGAAGTTACATTCTCTATGTTTTGTCACTTTATTAATAGGGATATTAGCAATAAACAGTGCTTTACAGCCCTCTGTAAGCAGTTTACGGAGTCAGCATATTGCCCCCAACAATCAGGGTCCTCATTTTACTGACCTCAGAAGGATGGAAGTCTGAGTTAACCTTGAGCCTGCTGAGATTTGAACTGCCAAATTGCAGTCACCCGGCAGTCAGCAGAAGTATCCTGCAGTACTGCACTCTAACCACTGCGCCACCATGACTCATATTGTAATAATCTTCGTGTCTGAATAGAATATAATTCTTTATTGGCCAAGTGTGATTGGACACACAAGGAATTTGTCTTTGGTGCACATACTCTCAGTGTACATAAAAAGATAAGATACATTCATCAAGAATCATAAGATACAGCACTTAATGACAGTCATAGGGTACAAATAAGCAATGTCATCTCAGGATGGGATTATGTTTAATACAAATACGTTTAAAACATGAAAGTTTTTTTAATGCCTGAAGTTCTTTAATATATTTGGGGATGATTTAGTTATATAAAGTTAAATTCCTAATTATCAAGAGAATGCATGCACAGATCAAACAGGAGCTTAAATAGGGGTACTACATTTTTTATTTTGCATATTCACAGCAAGTTGCTTCATCTTTCTACCTCTAGATTTATTTTGGTGGAAAGTCTGGAATCTTCAGGAAGATAGTAAGCAGAGTCCATTTCTATAACTGGGCATAGAAATGAATCTGAGATGAAGAAACCCAATAACATCAGACTCAGCAAGAAGGCATTTGCTATCAGTGGGAGTGAATGAAAATTGCTGTTTTCTCTGCAGAAAAATATGCAGCTGCTGTTTAGTAGCAAGAGGCATGTAAGTTGTTAGCATTCTGTGTTTGTGGCCTGTTCTTTGCTGGGGCTGTTTGAAGCTTCAGGCATCTCAATTAGTGGGAACATATAACCTGTAATCAGGGTTGTCTTAATATAGGAATTTCTCCACTTACAATCACAACTGGAATCAGAATTTCCACTTCTAAGCAAGGCAGTTAAGTGAGTCGCACCTGATTTTGCAGCCTGATTTTGCCATAATTGTTAAGCGAATCTGGTATCCCCCATTGACTTTGCTTGTCATAAGCTGGCTGGGAAGGTCACAAATGGTAAACCAGGATGCTGCAGCCATTGGAAATACATGCCAGTTGCCAAGTGTCCAAATTTTGATAGCAATAGCACTTAGACTTATGCATCACTTCACAGTGCTTTACAGCCCTCTCTAAGCGGTTTGCAGAATCAGCATATAGCCCCCAACAATCTGGGTCTTCATTTTACTGTCCTTGGAAGGATGGAAGGTCGAGTCAACCTTAAGTCTGGTGAGATTCAAACTGCCAAATTTCAGGCAGCCAGCAATCAGCAGAAGTAGCCTGCAGTACTGCATTCTAACCACTCCGCCACTGCTACTCCTTGATCACATGACTGGAGATTTCAAACAATCTTAAGGGTGAGGACAGGTCAAAAGTCACTTTCCATTCAAACTTTGAATGGTTACCAAACAAATGGCTGTAAGCTGGGGACTACCTGTGTACATGCAAGGATAGTGATGCTGAGCAACCCATTGTAATTCTTCAGAGGCTGAACCATACGAAGACGATACTGGAAGAAGTCTTTCTCAGGCTGATTCCTCACTTGGAAACTCTGGGTTTACACTTCCAGGGCCAATGTTCTTTTGTCTACCTCTTACTTTTGAAATGTGTAGAGGTACAGATCCCAAGCTTGCATTTTGCTAATTAAAAAAAAAAAGGGGGGGGAGAAGGATGCCTGGGTATAGATGGATAGATGGGGGGAAAACAAAATAAAGGTTGCTGCTAGTGCCAAGGCAGCCAGCCTCTTGTGGGTTGAGACAAAGCCCAAATGCAAAATCCATAGCTGCGGTTACCCCCAACATCAATGAAGTGCAGTGAAATGTACAGTTTTGCAGCTGGAGCATAACCCTGTTTCTCAGCTGCCAAGGCTAATTTTTCAGCTAGCTCCCAAGCTCTGTGATCTTGACGCTGATAACTGAAGAGTTAGCAGAGCTACTGTTAGTGTAATTACGATCCGCAAGGAACAGGCTGTGCTTGGCTTCAGCGGAGGCAAGAGGAGTACACATTTGGTTTATAAATGGCACACATGGTATGTTAGTTATGTCTGAGCTCATAGGCAGAGGATGATTTATTATTGTTTCTAGGATAATTTTAGGCTATTTGGGAAACTAGAGTGCCAGGAGAGCATAGCCACACACAGCACAATTGTCTTAGAAAGGAAGACTGGCAGAAACAATCACAATGTTTCCCCGAATTAAGAATTCCAAGGCTGATCTGTGGCCATTTATTTATTTACTGGCATTTTTAAACCCATTGAAAATGATTCTATTCAGGTGTGTTGGACTCGATTTCACTGAGGGCTGCAACAGGGTTGTGTTTAACCTCGATGGGCCCAGGGTGGATGTGGCCAGCTCTATGTCACTCATGTCGGGAGTGCCTGTGGCGGCCCGAGCATTCTGCCAGCGAAAACAGGCTCCCGAGCTCTGGTTTCGGCTGCAACGGCCTCCTGCAACTCTCTGCCAGCACAAATGGAGCTCAGGAGGGTGTGTGTGATCGTTTTGCTGGCAGAGGCACTGCAGGGTTGGCCAACACTGTTTCCAGGGTAACCCCATGGGCCAGATTTAAGCACTTCGTGGGTCCCAACCCTTGAGTTCTATATCCATAAAAAATCTATAAAAGTATAAAATGGCTCTATCCTCAAAGCAAAACGTGTCAACAATATGCAATGTCCTTCATCCCTAGACAATTCAAAGGAAGAGTGGCTTCACGGCCCTCGGGAAAGAACTATAAGGAGGCCATGGTTTGGACCTCTAAAGGGAAGGTATTTGACAATATAGGGCTATATCCAAATAGCCCCATATCCCTCCCTGCTCTGATTTCACATAGAGGGAACCCTCTCAACACCCATATATGGACTGAACAAATTAGATATGTCAGTGGTTCCTGAAGTAGGCACCAAGTCATAAACCTAGCAGTTCAAGTCTACTCAGAAGTTTCTTGGGAACCAAAGCGATGCCTACAAGCCAGTATTAAAAAGCACTTGGCAGCTCCGATCCATCAGTAATTGGCTTGCTTCATTGTGCTCTATTTGTACTTCATGGCAGAGGTTGATTTGGGAGGTGATCTGGGACTAAATCAGTGGTAGGTTCTGGATCCCATTGCAACTGGTACGGTGCAACGGGGCCGGGCATCGACCACATGAGCGCGGGCAGCGCACATGCACACACGCGCAGTGCACCCATGCATATTTACCACCCGCGATGCTCCGCGATGCCTCCGTGATGTTCCAGCAGGCCCTCCGGAGCACCGTACCGGAACTGTACCTGGTGCTCCCGGCAGGCACTGGTATGCCTGTACCGGGGCGTACCAGTTGTAACCCACCACTGGACCAGGTGCAGATATAGAGAGCCCCAGAAATGATCATGGAGAAGCTATACACAAACAGTTACAGTACACACATGCAAACATGCTTTAAACAAACAGAACATTAGGAAGGAACTCAGACTAGCTCTGAAACCCCTCATTGTCTCAAACCCACACTCCTTCCAAGGATTGGTTCGGGACCATGTAATAGTTGCCAATAGTTGAAGATGGTGGCTTCTTCAAGATGGGACGTATCACTTCCTCTGTCAAGATAAAGGACATAATGCCCTTGCAAAATCCCATGTCATGTCGTCCAGAGCACAAACATGGAGTCCAGGTCACAGTGAACTAAAGTGATTTCACCTGTAAAATGTGGTCCAAGTTCTTATGGGGAGATCTTCCTCTTCCAATTCCCCAAGAGGGAGCAAGTGACCCTAAATGAAGCCACTGATTGAGGTGGCTATTATTGTTCTTCTTGAAAGCAGTCACATTTTACAGTAAGTACCAACTGCTGGGGAATAACTATGCTTGCAAGCCTGGGGCACTACATGCACCGAGGCTCTGCCAAATATTTTGCTTTGTATGTACTCAAATTAGATTTTGTAATGTTTTCAGTGTTTTAATTGTTTTATGTTTTTAGTGTTTTAAAATGGTTTTAAGATTTTAATTGCAATGTACGCTTTTGAATTGTGAGCCACCAAGATGGAAGGCTATAGCAATCAAATAAGTAAGAAATAAATTATCTGTGGAAAATGGCTCACCTGCCCTGCTTTACGAGCCACTCCTGGCCAGGAATGGCAGAACGTGATGAATTAAGTAGGTCATTGGGCTATTCTGGCAGGGTCCTTACATTCTTATCTTCGTCATGAAGTGACCCTCAGTTGTGTATGATGGAATCCATTATGTAAAGGAAATCGCTGCACATCTCAATAGATGATCATCAACCTCTTATAGTGAAGGACTACGGTCCTTCACACATCATCTCCTACTTTGCAGCTTATTCCACTTTTTAAGGTGGATTTTTTTTTTAAATTGTACAAGATGCCAAAGACAATTCCTATCCATGATTTTAGTTATGGGAATTAGTAGTTGCTGTGTTGAGGAGGAGGAGGAGCAGCAGCAGCAGCACTGAATGGTAGCATAGTTGCACCATAGATGCATTGTTGTCTGCTTCTGTTTAAACTGCAGCACTGTTTTCATTGGTGTTATGGGGACATTCTGTTTCCATAGCTTAGGGTTTGGAAAAGGGAGCCTTTTGCCTCCTGCCAAATCAACCCCATCAAGAAACAGCCATCACTCATGTGCAGAATCCAGAGTGAGCGGAAATCATCAGCAATGAAAGAATTATATTATAGGGAAACGACCCAAAAGGTGCAGAAAGAACTAAAAAAAAAGTAAAAAGTTGGTATGTTTAATAATAACAATGAATGGTTTTTGATGTTTAATCCATTTTGTGAAAGGCTTGGCACAATATCTTTTTGGCCCTCTCATCTGAGCCCTGGCTGTCTTCAAAATGCTTGTCCATCATGATCAAATTGCTATTCCCAGTGTAACCATCTGGACTTTACCTAGCTGTCAAATGATTATAATGAATAATATATGATCTGTATTTTCTTTC